>NC_056727.1:1212725076-1212745076 GCF_019279795.1 Protopterus annectens
TCCCTTGTTTTAGTGGCAGGCCTCTGCCCACCAAAGGAACTCTAGGCGTAGGCAAGGTATGATAGGAATCATTGTTTCTAGGTCTTGAGAATGTTGACATCATAGGCTTTTTAGATACTACTGTAGTTTCCTCATATGCAGTCTTGCATATGGAATTAGAAGAATGCAGGAGGCCATGAACCTCAAGGCTTGCCGTATTTGTCTTGCAGATAGCAGGGTTTTTGTGGCCACTTGTTTAAAGTAGGTTGTCAAACTAATTTGTTTCTCTGGCGTGAGGTAAGCCATCTGGGAAGTTGCATTCAAGCTTGCTCCCAGGAATATAATATGACAGGGTACAAGGTGCGATTTATTTTCGTTTATGGTGTACCCCAGACAAGTTAGAACCCTTTGTACAAAGGCCAGATGATTCAAAGTATATCCTGGCTTTCTGCCTGAATTAGACAATCATCCAGGTATGGGTATATTTGAATATTTCTTTGCCTGCAAAATGCAATAACTGGAGCTAGGCACTTTGTGAGTACCCTGGGCGCAGTAGATAAGCCAAAGGGCAGTGCAGAGAACTGATATAGCGTGTAGCCTGCTTTGAAGCGTAGGTATCTTCTGCAAGATTCCCTGATTGGGATGTGCAAGTATGCTTCTTTTAAATCTAGTGTTGCCAGCCAGGCATCTTTGCCTAGCATAGGAAGTAATTGGTGAAGAGTCAACATCTTGAATTTTGGAATCTCCAGAAAGGTGCTTACAGTAGACAGGTCCAGGATAGGATGCCATGAATTGTCTTTTCTGGGTACCAAGAAAAGTCTTGTGTAGAAACCTTGTTCCTTTTCCTCTTCTGGTACCAGTTGAATAGCCCCCATACTTGAGAGAAAGTACTTGCTTTTGGGCCTCTGCCCACTGATTTGGGGGTAGGTTGGGCCACCTGCTTGGTGTTGGCAATGTGTGGAAGTGAAATCTGTATCCCTGGGACACTACATTTAAAACCCATTTGTCCTGGGTAATGAGTTCCCAATTCTTTGCATTAAGAGCATTTTTTCCCCCCAAAGGGGCAGTCAGTTGATAAGTGCTTGGAAATTTTAAAAGGAAGTCATTGAGACAGTTTACCATAGGGGGGAGTCTTATTCCCAGATTTGGAAGTGGAGGCCCCCCACTGCTTAGTTCTGTGTGTCCCCTGGGACTGAAACCTGGGGTTTTTGCTGTGTCTGGGTTTGGCTTGAGAAGACCTGGAAGGGGCTGGAAAGGATCACTTCTTACAGGGCCAGTGCGTACTAAATCTAGGAGGCTGAACTTGTAAAAAAATCTTTCACAGTTTGCATAGATTTAGCTTTATCTTCCACCTTTTTAAGAACTTCCTCAGCCTTGTTGTCAAACAGGCAGTCCTGATTTAAAGGAGCATCCAACAATTTAGCTTTAACATGATCAGGCAAAGATTGCTCCTTAAGCCAGGCATGCCTTCTGAGCACAGACACAGTAACAGCAGCCCGGCAAGAGGCCTCTAATGAATCAAAACCACATCGCAAAGTATGTTTTCCAACTTGTTCAGTAGAATGCATTAAATCCTGTAATTCTTTATTTTCCACACAGTCAGGAATCAACATCATTTTCTGTTTAAGCAGTCCAATAACATGTTGCTGATACTTTAATATATGAAACTGGTGGTTTAAAGCCCTTTTGGTCAAGGTTGCAGAAGTGTAAACCGTCTTACCCCATCTATCCAGCACCCTGGAGTCTCTATAAGAAGGGGTAGGATTTTTAGCAGTAGAAGTCTTAATGCCCTTGGGCCCCTGTGAAATAGTCTCTGGATCTGAAATAGGATTTTTGAAAAAGAACTTGTGGGACCCTGTAGTATCTGTCAGGTTTTCTGGGAGCAGGAGGCAAGGAATCAGGGGCCAAACTACATTCCGAAAAAGCATCATCAACAATGTCTAGCACAGGAGGAATAGCTAAAGGCCTATGCTGAGGTAGGAGAAAGAAATCTCTAAGCCTCTTTTTTGAATCAGAAAAATCCTGGCTTTCCCAGAGGAAATGCTCCCTTAGAGTATGTAAGGTTTCCCCAAAAGAAAAATCCTCAGGAGGGGAAGCAGAGGGAATGGAGTCCTCTGCATCAGAATCTTCATAAGTAGATAAGGGCAAATCCAGATCATCAGAAGAATCAGAAAAAACAGAATCCTGATCAGAAGATTCATAATCAACTTCAGTCCTAGGCCTCTTAGAAGGGGGAGGGGGTTGGCTACCCCTGATTAGAGTTATTAGATCTTCAGCCATTCTTATCATTTGTTTTTTAGGCATAGAGGCCTGAGCATGTGGCCTGGGCGTCGTTTTTTTAGGCATGGAATGAGATTTAGGCCCAAGTAAAGAAGGAGGCGCCGGTGTAATATGCAGATCCATAGGTCGGAATACACCCACAGATGCCGGTGCCTGCACAGCGACCCATCCAAGGTAGACACATCCGCAGGTTCCATAGTTGAAGCATCTCGCAGCATATCGGACTCCGAACGGGTCTCAGTAAAGGCCTGTGAATCAGAAGTAGTGGGTATCAGGGGCTGCGAAAGCACCTCACAGAGTACTGGCGAACTGGTGATTGGCTTAGGAGAAGCGTAGTCGGCAGTTTTGGACCTCGGCGGCCTGTCTCTGGCTTTATCTTTGCATTTTTTCAGAATCCCGGTAGTCAGATGGAACCGAGAACCAAAATATTTAGAGGCGAAAATATACCGACGACGGATAGTACGCCGATTAAATAAAACACAAAACCGATAGCAAGGTACGTCGTGGTCAGGGCCTAGGCAAGGAATACAGTATGAATGAAAATCTTTATGAGGTAATTGCTTTCCACAAGTAATGCAATTATTAACTTTTACTGACATCGATAAGGTGCAAGAAAAAGTTTCCCCAACGGGGTACTTGGCTTTAGTTGAAGACTTCGGTTCTGAAACTCGAAAACGAAAATTTCAGGAGTCGGCCGACCGAAACTTGCGAACTGCTTCTGCTTCGGGCAACGCATGGCAAGAAAGACTGATGTAATGGCGTCGGCTGCATGTTTTATACCCCTGACGACCTGACATCATGGAAGAAGGGACAGCAACCGACACAGCACCCAAGACTTTGTTAATCAGGCCAACTGAGGGCTGCCTGCAAGCAGATAACCCAAATGTCATAACTGCAACAGTGAAACACGAAGATCATCAGGGAACAGCGGGATGCATTGTGGGCAGACCTTGTCTGTGATGTGAATGGCATGGGCCATCACGGCAGGACATGTGAGCAGGTTCGACACTATGCAATGGATATGATCAATGCTGCACGATGAAGGGCAGCAGATGTAGCCAGGGATCGTGCCATCACCGGTGTAGGATCTGCACTGGAACAGCCACTCTCAGCCACTGAAGAATTCCTAGCAAACCTAGGCACACACAACAGCTCCCAGGCATCCATCACACCATACAATGCGGAGGTGGTTGCCACAGTTTCCACATCAGAAGAGTGTGCAGGTAAGCTTACTGAGATCAGCATTTTAATACTGTAGCAGTCAGTGTGTACTTTTATGTGGGCGTCAGGTTTTTGTTCTTTGGGGGGGGTTAAGGGTTTAACAAGAAGTTATGTATTCACTATAATGTTCGATGTATGTAGTCCACCTCGCCTCACATTCTTACCCGTGGGTTCAGAGCCGAATATCGGCTCCGACTCGGCCAACTTTTCTAGCTCGAAGTCTTTTATTGGCTGGGCTAAGCAGGTATCCCATGGTGCACTGCTCCATATCCCCAGATCTAGTTTGCTGCAATACTCATTCATTCCCCATGCATACACAACATCCAGATGAAAGAATAAGCCAAGTAAGGGGACTCTGTAGATGGACAACCCAACCTCCAAATCCTCCAGGAAGGGGGAAAGGTGGGAGGGTAAGTAAGAATGTGAGGCAAGATGGACTACATACATCAAACATTATGGTGAGTACATAACTTCTTGATATTATGTAGTCCTATCTCGCCTACATTCTTACCCGTGGCACAGCATCCCTAGCACCTACATCCTGGGTGGCTCATAGGAAAATATTCCGGAGAACTGTGGAGTCAAAGGACGACTTGCCCCTAGAAACCACGTCCAATTTGTAATGAGAAACAAATGTGTGAGGAGAAGCCCAAGTAGCTGCAGCACATATATCATCCAATGACAATCTGGCTAGATAGGCTGTAGATGTAGAAACAGCCCGAGTAGAATAAGCTTTGACCGGAAATGGCAGATCTTTTCTTCCTGCGTGGTAGACGAAAGAGATGCAACTAGATATCCATCTGGATAGGGTGATCTTGGAGACCGGGGACCCCATTTTGTTTTCCGAGAAGGAGACAAAAAGTTGATCAGATTTCCGGATATCTTTTGTCCGGTGCAGATAGAAGCGTAATTGTCTGTATACATCCAACTGATGAAATCTAAATTCTGCCTTGTTCGAAAAGTGAGGCAATTCAATGGACTGATTAAGATTAGACTCGGAAGCCACTTTAGGAAGGAACAAAGGGTTTGGTCTAAGAGAAACCCTGTCCTTATGGAAGATTAAGTATGGAGGTTTGATGGAGAGGGCTTGAATTTCTGAAACGCGCCTTGCTGAAGTGATTGCTGTTAAGAAGGCCATTTTCCAGGTCAAAAATTTCAATTCACAGGTAGCTGCAGGCTCGAAAGGTGGTAAAGTAAGGGCTTGTA
Source organism: Protopterus annectens (assembly GCF_019279795.1). Lineage (NCBI taxonomy): Eukaryota > Metazoa > Chordata > Ceratodontiformes > Protopteridae > Protopterus > Protopterus annectens. Next base: position 1,212,729,763 of record NC_056727.1, read on the forward strand.
GAACAAAATTGAGACCTCAGGGCATGATCGGTTTCGGAGACCAGGGGGCGGAGCAACAGAGCACCCTTCAGGAATGCCTTGCATAGTCTATGCGCCATGAGACTAGGCTCATTAGCAACGTGAAAATTAGAGATCGCAGCCAATTGAACTTTGATGGTAGCTGATGCAGAATCCTGATGGAAAAGCATAGACAAAAACTCCAAGACTGAAGCAATTGGAGCTGTGTAAGGATCAATTCCTCGGGTATGCGTCCAGATAGAAAACCTCTTCCATTTGCTAGAATAAATCTTCCTAGTAGATGGCTTATGAGAGGACGATAATATATGAACCACTTCTGGTGAGAATTTATGAAGTCTAACTAATGATGGAAGTGGAGCAGCCATGCTGTCAACCGGAGGGTCATCAAGGAGGGGTGGAACTGTCCCGACATGTGTGTCAGTAAGTCTGGTTGAGGGTCCAGAATACAAGGAGTGTCCACAATGTATGGTTGAAAAAAAGGGAACCAGACTTGGCGAGGCCAGTGTGGAGCAATCAGAATCATTCTGTTTCCCAAGGATTGCGCTTTCTGAATCACCTTTGACAGCAGGAAACTGAGGGAAAGCTTAAAGGGCCAATCGTGAACCAGAGTGTCCATGGGTGACTCCCCCTGTGGGGGGATCAGCGTGAAGTAGCTGCTGCATTTGGCATTGAGGGGGCTGGCAAAAAGGTCGCAGCAGGGCTGACCCCATCTGCTGAAGATTCGCTCTGCAACTAGGCGATTCAGGGACCACTCGTAAGGCATCAGAATAGCTCTGCTTAGCCTGTCCACAATCACGTTGGACTTCCCCGGAATGTGCGTTGCCACCAGAAACCATTGGGAAGTTACTGCCCACTGCCACACTCGCATGGCCTCTCTGCATAGGGGGTAAGACCTGGTTCTCCCTTGCTTGTTTAGATACCACACTACTGACATGTTGTCCGAGTGTATTGCAATCGTCCCTAGAGGTAGAACACTCTGAAGGGCCTGCAACGCAAGTAGCACTGCTTTCATCTCTAGGACGTTTATATGCAGATGTATCTCATGCTCTTGCCACGTGCCTTGGACTCTCCTGCCAAAATAATGCCCCACCCACCCCATCTGGGAGGTGTCCATGGTCACCGTGGCAACCAGGATGGGTGGAACGAAGGGCCTTCCCCCATCCAAATTGTTGGTGCAAAGCCACCAACCAAGGTCCTGCTTGCATCTGTCCGTGAGAAAAATGGGGTGAGAAAGTGGAAATCTTTGCAGAGACCATTGAACAAAGAGGAGCCATTGGAGAATTCTCATGTGCAATCTTGCTAGAGGGACCAACATAACTGTTGCTGCCATGGTCCCCAGGAGTTGGAGAATCCATCTTTCCTTTACTTTCCTCAGGGGCATCAGCATATGTATCTGTTGTTGTAAGACTCTGATCCTCTCCTGCGGTAAAAATGCTTGCATTCGAATGGTATCTAATTCTGCTCCTATAAAGGTGACACGCTGCAAGGGCAATAAAACAGATTTTTCCCAATTTAGTGTTATACCCAACTGGTGACAGAGTGATGGCAGTGTCCCTGGTTTGAACTAGTTGATGCCTGGTGGGCGCAGTAAGGAGCCAGTCATCCAGATATGGAAACACTTGGAATCCCTGACGTCTCAAGTGAGCCGCCACCACTGCCATACACTTGGTTGGCACCCTGGGGGCTGTGGTAAGACCAAAGGGCAGGGCTCTAAACTGGAAATGACTGGCCCCCAGCCGGAAGCGTAGGTGACTCCTGGATGCCCTGTTCATTTTCACATGGTAGTAAGCATCCTTGAGGTCAATGGAGCACATCCATACCTCCTCTCCCAACAATGGGAGAATCGATTGTAGCGTGACCATACGGAACTTGGACTTCTGTACATAGTTGTTCAGATGGCTGAGATCTAATATGGGTCTCAGGTCCCCTGATCTTTTCGGCACCAAAAAGAATCTTGAGTAAGTCCCTAATCCGATTTGGTCTGAGGGGACACACTGGATGGCTCCTTTTCCTAGCAGCTTTGAAACCTCTGAGGCTGCTTGATCCCTTTGACTGGGTGGGACGTCTGGGATTTTTCTGATTGAAGGGGGTCTGATGTAAACGGAATGAGATAAACTCCGGAAATTATCCATAATACCCATCGGTCCTGGGTGATGCTTTCCCAGGCTTCCGGATATAACGAAATTAGACCCCCCCCCTCGACTGGCTCCGGATAAGCACAGCCGGGCACTCCCTCAGGAACGAGAGTAGGAAGAGCCGCGAAAGGAATCGTGGTCTCCCGAATTGCGGGGGCCCCCTCTGCCTCTGGGGTGGTATCTCCTTGAATAACCTCCCCCTTCTCTGCCTCTGGAGGGGGACTCACCTTGTGCGGCAGGAAAAAACCTTGCGATTTCTTGAACCACATCCCCCCCCCCCGCTGGGCCTTGGGGTAAGGCCTAGAAGGAAGGGAAAAATGGACCCCTATGGCAGACAGGGTCTTTCCCTCTTGCTCGCACATGGTGAGGTTGCCTTTCACTTTGGTCCCGAACAAAGAAGAACCATCAAAGGGGGCATCAGTGAAGGAAGACTTGAAGGCCTCTGCAAAGTGACACAGGTGCAGCCAGGCTTGCCTTCTAAGGGCGACTCCTGAGCTTGCTGCCCTACTCACTCCCTCGGCCGCATACGAAATGAGCCACATGGATGAGTTGGCAATGGAATTGAGGGTAGACACCTGGGTGTTAACCATCTGGGCCACACCTCAGAGACGTTACCTGCAAGAGTATCTCCTAACTCCTTGAGGAGATCTCTCTGGAGCCGAGTGAAATGGGACGGGTAGTTCAGCGACTGTAAGGTAAAGGTTGCTGACGAGAGGGTATGCTTCCCATACCAGTCCATAGTCCTAGACTCCTTGTTAGGAGGATGGACGGAGGAAGAAGACTCTGCTACTTCCTTCTGGGTGGCTGCCGCCACCACCATGGCATCTACAGGGACTCCCTTGGACAGAAACATCTTGCCCTGGGGGGCAGAAAGAAACTTGTTCGGACGCCTGGGCATGGGCTCCACAGAATCAGGGTTTTCCCACACCCTTTGACATATCAGATCAAGGAGCTCTTCGAAGGGTGGGGACACCCAGGAGGTGGAGGGCTGAGCACCAAAAGCCTTAAGGAACACTGACTCCTCCTCGGAAGGGGCTTTGGATGGCTAGTCACCTTTTTGTTTCAGTATCTCCAGGATGTCGGAGAAGGAAACATCATCAGAGGATGACTTGTGGGACCCCTCCGATTCCTCGAGGTCAGTATCAGAGGTGAGGGACTCATCCTGGGAGTCTATGTGCTTCCTCTTGCACGTCTTCTTTCTAAGGGGCTCCTCAGGCACGAACTCTGAGGAGCCCTCAGAAATCTGGGGACCACTCGTGGGCGTATCCCTAGGCCTTGGTGCTCTGTTGCCCATGGATAGGTGGTGATCAGAGGCTCTCACCGGAGTGGTGGGGGACAGAGTGACCAACCTGCCTGATGTAGCTGACAATCTGGCCAGCGCAGTCCACATAGCCTCAAAGGCAGGCCCCCCACCCCGAGTCCGAGGACTGACCAGCGTCCGAGGCCATGACGGGAGTCGGAGTTCCCCGAGCAGAGGCACCAAGAGGGAGACTCGGAACCGAAGTAAGTCTCAAGATTTCCCCCTCGGGCCCGACCGAAGAATCCAGAGTCTCGAACCCAGAGGATAGAGCCGAAGGGGTCGGAGTCGATGTCGGTACCGATGTAGCCGAAGGGGCCATCAGAACCAGCCTAAGAACATCACATGGTGCGGAACACTCCAGCTCCGAAGACAGAGATACGCTCGGAGGAGGAATGATCGAAGAAGGGATCAGGATGGGCTCCGGAGCCGACTGGGCCAGAGACAAAAATAATTTTGCCAAAGCCGGTGACTGGAGGAGCCTCTGGACCACCCTATCAACATCCACATCTGAAAGGGTCCTGGAGGATTTGGAGGACAGGGAGGGAGATCGAGATCTCCTCTCAGGAGAAACTGGTCTGAGACTGGGCGATTGGCACCTAAGAGGTTCCAATATAAATGGAGCCGACGCCGGTTCCGTCAACACTGACACTTCCTGCGGCCCCGAGGATAATGGAGCCGAGGAGGTCGATGCAATTTTTGAGACTTTCTCTGGAGGCTCCGATGAAGCTGTCGGAGCCGAAGATCTGTTTTTAGACTTGGCAGATTTTGACTTAGCACTGGGAGATGGATCCACAGCCTCTTCAAAAGATGGCTTCAAGAGTCCCTTTAAAATCAGCTTATTCTTTCTCTCTTGGAGCACTCTAGGGCTGAACGCATGGCAAAAACTGCAGGACTCCTGCAGATGAATGGTTCCCAGGCAATAAACACAAATTGAATGCCCATCGGCGATGGACATTTTGAACCCACATTTAGAGCACTTTTTGAAACCCGAAGGTTTGTGCTCCTTGGAATCTTTGGACATCTTACACACCAACACCAACAATGCAGAAACAAAAAGTCTGACGAGAACTCACAGATGCTCAACACCACAAAAAACGCGGGAACCAGTTATAAACAGAGACCGTACACACAAGCAATGTCAAAAACCTCTAATTAAAACAGTTGATGACCACAAGGTAAGGGAACAGACCAAACCTCTAACTTAAACAGTTTAGTGAACAGTACACACACACTAAGCGACCGGAAAAAGGACTAGGTCCTCTAACTGAAAACGGGCCTAGCCCGAGGGAACAGATAGCTGGATACCACAAAAAACAAGCACACGATCACAACCTTAAACAACACTAGAGACAATAGCTATGAAAATAGCTTTTTGTTTATGAGCAAAACTTTTTCAAGACAAGAAAAAAGGTACTTCGCCACAGCCAAGCGAGACCACGTCCGAGCTACATGAGCGGCAAACGAGATCTGGGGATATGGAGCAGTGCACCATCGGATACGTGCTTAGCCCAGCCAATAAGAGACTTCGAGCTATAAAAGTTGGCAGAGTCGGAGCCGATATTCGGCTCCGAACCCACGGGTAAGAATGTAGGCGAGATAGGACTACATAACATCCTCAGTTATACTCTCAAAATCAGAATCTGACCAATACAACAAGTAACACAGTAACTACTGTAAATGTGAGCTATATGGATGTATTGCCTTGTTGTGGTGCAACATGCGGTGGTACTTGACATTATCCCACCCTCAACTTTTCACAGGTCTGTCAGGTATTGGCCATGGCCATGGTCCTGCTCTTGGTAAGCATGACACTGTTTTGTTAAGGAACATTTATATTCCGTTAAAGTTAAGGACCAGAATAATGCCCTAAGTAAACATAATTTCATGTGTAAACAGAGTAGAATGTTTTTTATTTTCCAGTACCCAAGGACTTTAAAGAGGGTAATCACACGAGTGTAGTTGAACAAAAAGAAACACTTTGGCAGTTACAGTTAAGAGCAGATAAGTCTCCCGGTTTAAAAGAGGCAATGAATCTAAAATGTCTTTTAAAAAACAAAAGGTTGAAGGTAAATAAATTAGGCAGTAAAACATGTATTTCTATCTATTTGTTAAGATAGATGTACTAGGTTTTTTATGTGTTGTTTTATCAAGTATAGTTTCACACTGATTAATTAAAAGATGCATTTTACTGGTCAAGTTTTACTTGATTTACTTCAAGTGATTGTTATAAAGGAGTTGTGGGTCTTCATTATTATGAGCCTTGGTGGATTTTTCATACACAATAGTGCAGGTATTAATGCACTGCTTTTTTTTATCTTATCACAGGTGACCAGGGGGGTTGGTGTCTGTCCCCTACACAACCTGACATCAGTCTCTCTTCGGACTCTGATGTATATGGTGACTACAGTGAGGTATTGAGATACTGGAGAGTTAGAGGATGGGGATATTCAACAGGAAAGTGTGGCAACTATGGCTCTCTCTTCTATCCCCACTGTCACCACACATAGTCAGTATACCCACACATACCCAGTCCCTGGAGGCCACATATATTGGATAGTCAAATGGTGGGGACAATGAACAGGAAAGTGTGGCAACTATGGCTCCCATGAGTGAAGCTGGCAAGGTCCCACACAGGCAGATTGACAGGGGTGCTTGTAGGAGGCTGGCTGTCCATTCACCACCTGATGCGGGTGTCACATCATGGGTTACTTGATGTGTTTCAGCCATCATGGAGGCACAAGCACGTTCTGAACAGAACACCAAACATATGCTTAGGGCTATGGATGCAGCACAGTCTGAATTGCATGACTACCTCCATCACATTGGGAACAACCTGGATCAGTTCACTGATGCAGTGGAGAGAAGGTGGACTGAGACGGTGTCTGTCTTGGATTGCACATTGTCTGTGCTGGAGCATCTGGTTGGAATTGAGCATCAGACCTATGGACATAGGTCAGTAACCTTACCTGTTGAGAGTCCACCTGGCCGTGCACTATCATGCTCCTGCAGTAGCACTACATCCAACACTTCAGAGGAGAGTGTGCTGTCCACACCACAACATGGTAGGTCATGGGCTCATGGTCCTGGGTGGTCCCATAGGGAACACGGTCCCAGCAGACAGTAGTCACCATCAGGTACTAGCACTGTTTCTGACCTTGGGCATGGAAGTGCCAGTGCAACTCCTAGTAGAGCCAGTTCCCATGTTTGGGGCCAGTGACGATGAACTGTGAACTCTACCATACCCCAGGCGCTCTGATGTCGGGGAAAGGGCGACATCAGCCGACGCCGGACCCAGACTTTGGAATCTGGCCGACTGAAGGGCTGCCTGAGGCAGGACAACCCATATGTCAGGACTGCAGTTGCATCCTTGAAGGACATCTGTCAACTCTACCATGTATGGTCCAAAGCTGTCCAACATACACATGTGTAGGACTAGCAGTGAGCTTGACTGTGTACATGCACACGCACTCACACACCACTGTCAAATGCAAGTCACCTACAGACACGCACAGCACCTCTCCACAGTCCATCTTACATGCTCCCCTTCCTGACTCACACACATGCTGTCAATCGTTTGGGCCAGCCTAGACCTCCTGCACCCCCACACAACACCCTGTGCAAGTGATGCAGGGAAATGAAGCTATGTGTCTGACGCACAAGATGACTATATTAATTAGCACGTACTTGTGCAATGCAGTGTTGGTTTGCCATGCCACTTGTAGGGGTTACTGAGAGATACTGTATGCTGGCATTTGTCATGTGTGCACCACATATATTGTGTACCTTATGTTGTTGTACTGGCTGTATAATTATACAATGACAGGTGTGTCACAGGTCTGTTTCTGTTTCAGGACTTTGTTGGGATAACCTATAGATTCACAGCAGCAATAAAGCAGCACAGGATGGCATGTCAGCACAGCAAAAATATGTCTTCACCAAGGTACAGCACTATAAGTGCATAGCTCCATAGGTTCACATGTGTATAACAGGCTAACAAGGGCAATAGCGGCATTCAGTATACTCGTGCATCCATAATCTGTGAAAAGGTCTGCTACCCTTGATAATTCTCCAAACCCTGGTGCCACAATGCATCTACAAACTGTGGTGATGGAGATGGCCCATAAGTAATGATTGTCATGTTCTGCATCCCAATGTGTTACCTGCACATGATGCGTGTCACAGCAGATGTGTGTTTTACATGCATGGGGGGGCCTGTTTCATGTACGGTGTACTGTCTGTGTTACATACCTGCCTCTCCAGCATGCACTACGCACACCACAGTGATGTTGTTGGTGTGTAGAACAGGTGAAACATGTGTTAGTCCTGTCATGGATACACTGGAGGTACACAGTGGGATCTGACACCTCCTGTATGGAGCCATACACATCCTCTTCAAAGCATTTAGGAGACAGACTACTCATGTATGGTCGTGACACAGACTCCATAGGACATGTTATTTACACTGTGTATTAGTGTACCATGGAACCTGTGTGGCTGCTACAGTTGTACGATATGCTTGCTTAGTGACATGGCAAGGGTGCCATTGCACACAATGATAGGAGTGATGACTGCCACATTCAGTATAGCAGTGACAGTCCGAGATTTACATCCCAAACCTGTTGGTATAGGCTGCACAACAGTGAACTTATCCCCACATCTTACAGACTAGTGAAAGTCAAAGGCAACATTACTGTCAGTGTCCACACCATCATGTACAATGGCTTAACTGTGTGCTGTGTTGTACAGACACTACAACATTTTGCAGGGGTGGATGATTTCCCACAGGATAGTACTGTGCAGTTGTTGGCAGTTAGTCTTTGTCAGTGGCTCAGACAACTGACTGTGTCCTATGTCATCCTGGATAACTGTTGGTACTGTGCGAGATTCTGTGATCACTCCTAATATGCATTCACCTGACATACTCAGAGGTCACTGACAGTGGCTGTGACTGCAGAGAGGTAATAGCTTTAAGGAGTACACTAATAATGGAGGATGGTAAACTCCACTGGTGACTGGTGTCATTGCAGCATAGGTCTCCCAATGCTATGTTCCCAGAGTATGACTCTCAGACACTTGCCTATCTACCTGCTGACATAACACTCTGTACATGATGTACACAGTTTCCAGCATTGTCTGCTGGCCTAATATTCTCATACACCTTGTAAGGCCATGCTTGGTGGAGTGAGACTGATGTCCCACATCCATTGCATAGTGCAACAGTCAATGGGCTCTGCCGGTCACAGTCGCTAGGCATGATTTGGCCTTGTGCAAAAGTAACAGAGGTTGGTCCAGAGTCAGTCGGTGTACAACAGTGTTATTGCTCATATCCACGCCAACGCCTATCATGGCATGTCAGGTGACATGACTCAGATCTGGGGACAACGTTTGGCATTACATGCTAGTTGTCCTCTGTACAAGCAAATATTGCAGTTACTTCCAGCATGTTGCAACAAGAGAGTCATGCAAGGTGTCTGTACAGAGCACAGACATACATGTTAGGGAAGTATAATATGTACACACTGTATTGTTTAGTCGTGCTGCTGCTCACTTGCTCAAAGGATGGTCCAGGTCCTTACCTACCATACCCTAGAGCAGTGCCGTGACATCCCTACAGGAAGCAGGACTATTCGACCCCAATGCATTTCTATACAATTTCATGTATACATTTATATGTATTGTATATGTGATTTTTAAGTGGACAGTTCAATCCTGGACTATTTGACCGCAGACTGTTTGACGCCAAATATATTCTAGTAAGTACTTTATCATTATGTTATTAATCAATTATGCAATAAATGCGCTGTTAAGTTTTCATTGTAAGTATATTTTATTTTTTTTTCATTTAATCATTACATTGGTTAGTATAACTATAACACAAACTTTTAACATTTAATAACTAATGTTATGTTTTAACATATTATAAATTAGTGTTACATTTTAACATATTCTCTTTTTTAAATTAAACACATTTCTTTGAGATGTACCTGTCGTGTCAGTCATATTTAAAACTTTTTATCTAATACTGACACTAGACTAGGTACCCACTAGACTACAATCTTCCACAAACCATTCTTTTATCCATTACTGGTGAATCTAAAAGGCCTATTTTGTGGTATGTAAAGTAAAACGGGTTGTCTTTTTCACTTTCGGCTGTTAATCTCCAGTAGTATGTTCAACTGAAATTAAGAACTATATCAAACCTTGAAATCCTGATGTTATGATTATTACTTCTATAGTTCGTAGTTTCCGTTCATTTTTTTTCTTTATGTACTATATCTGTGTTTACTGGAGAAGAACATTGAACAGCAACTGCAAACTACAGCAACATTTGTAATCCAGATGTCATTTTTATTATTTTTATAGTCCATATTTTCCATTCATTGCCTCTTTATCTGCATGAAAACGAACAGAAACTACAAACTAGCCCCTTGTGTCCATTTATTGCCTTTTATTATTTTTTTTTTTTTTAGATTTTTTTGTAATGTTTTGTTGGGGTCCAACTGTTCAGGGTCGAATAGGTCGGGGGTGAATCGGCGGGGTCAAAACATCATGTATCCTCCCTACATGGAGAACCAATGAACTGCATTCATGTGTCTATCAATATGGGTGACCCCTACAGCCCTCCCCCCAATGTGAAGTCCTCCCTGGTGGGATCTGGCTACAGATCATCTCCTTAAAACAACTAGCATGTATCCCCTCTTGCAGACAATACAGACATATATGCAAAGAAAGCCATTTAGTACCTCCTGTGAAATGGTTGACATAGCGTGACTGCACCTCCCCCTTCAGATGGGACAGGCAAGTATGCAGAGCTGTAAATCCATGCATTATGTCAACAGCATTGCAATTGCATGAACTCAGCTGTACAGGACAGGTAGGACACAGGGTCGTCATGGCTCTGCAAACCTAACTGGTGGACAACTACAATTAGCAGGCTGTACAATAACAGGTGGACAGTGTGTGGAAGTTGGGGTGAGGGTGGTCCCCCCTAACACGGAGACACTACCTCCTCATCTGAAAGAAGCTTGTTCCTCACAGCAAAACAGTTCCACACCGACACCAACGAAAGTTTAAAACTTCTTTAATACAAACAATTTTTTTCAATTTTTGTTTGTATTAAAGAAGTTTTAAACTTTCGTTGGTGTCGGTGTGGAACTGTTTTGCTGTGAGGAACAAGTTTCTTATGGTTGTATATATTGTCGACTAGTTCCTTATTTCGTTGAGTTTACTCATCTGAAAGAAGGACATAGTGTTGTTGTGATGTTGTGTAGACCCAGTTAGTGACAAAATAGCCACCCACACAAAGTAGAACTGCAATGCACAGTGTAGTTATATGTGTGCCCTCAAAGGACAGGCCCAGGTTGTTGCTGATCTCATACGTCATGATGCTACATATGGTGGGGGTCTGTACTCATACCTAACCTGTACTCCCACACTGTCTGCGTCAACTACACACCCTTGTCTCCAACATCTGACACATAACATTCCTACAACCTGTCCCATAACTTCCACATTTACAGAGCAGTTTGAAACTGACCTCTCAACCGAAGATACACAGCATCTATTACACATGCTAACATACCAGGCTGTATCCCACATGTGATCTGACAAGGATTACTAACACCACTGGGCAACCCTTGCAATCATACTGACGCCACTGGCTGCACACCAGCTTGGTGGACAACGGCAACTGTTACACTCTTGCACAGAGGGGGTGCATCCACTGGACAACAGAGCTAAAGACCTCTTTGTATACGTAGCCATATCTGTATGCCCATAGGTGCATTCATCACAAAGTAGATCTGCACACATATATGTGATCTACACACAGTTGACTGTGCACAGTCTGGATGTGTGACAGAGGAAGCATGACTGCTGCATGGCGTGGACATGTCTGAGGCTGTCACCAAGGACCTGGTTGGGTGAGGGTACATCAGGGTGTACAACCCCCGAGTGAGGCAAGCTGTTTGTCTATATCCCCTGCTAGGGTAATATTTACAAAATATCCACATAGGCATCCACAATACTGTCACTGTATGGGTCATTACGTGGCCCACTGATAGCACAAATACGCAACATAGGGACGTCTGCCTCCAATAGCTGATCTGTATGCAGCAGTGCTTACCAGGGTACAGTCCAGGGTCCTCTACTGCTTGGAATCCATTTAACCACAATACATGGAACTACTGACTGTGGCTAACAATGTTGGCTGATGCCTGCAAATTGTGAGCACTCAGAGTCTCTGTATTATGTTATTATCCTGCAAGAGGGTATTGTGAACACATGGCTGTTGATATACTAATTGCCATAAAATCCATGCAAATATATATGTAGCATCATTTCCATAAGTTAGACCTATGTACCAGGTAAGTAGCACATCAGTCACAAATTATGTACATACCCAGGGGTGAAAACTAGGCACACAGACCTGGCCACACAGGTTTATACCTAATGTGCCTCAGATCACAATGTCTCTACAGTGGTATGGCAGGAATCATATGGCATAGCCGAGACCACAGTCACCAGTAAGTGACATACTCAACATCCAAGTACTTTACCCTCAACATGCCAATATCTGAGTGCAATGGCCATTTGCTGCCATAGCTTAGCTTTCCAAGCAGTACTGGCAATTGCACACAAAAGTATGGTCCCTCATAATGACACTTCACGTCTTCAGTATGTGTTCATTGGGGATCATCTGCAATGAGTGTCATTGTTGCCTGTGGCAGACGCCTCAGAGGTGATCTGTGCCTTGCATATAGGGCAATGTGTGACCCTGCTCGATTGTATATGCTGCCTATCTACATGAGGCATAGTAGATGGGTAACTCACTGCAAGGACATTAACCTAGGTATGTGACATAAGTACTACATGTTTGCAGGAGAGATTTGTTTATCAGACTTAAACACACCCTAGAAACAGGACCCTGCCTAATGGCCCACAGAGCAACTCAGTGCACCTCAACACATGCTATCTGTATAATTGGCTGGGCAACCATCATCTCAACACAGGGCATCTGCCTGTGTCCCTCTTGGACTGGGACAATATGTGCTGATCCTGTAACTACAGGTAAAAAGATGTCTACATTTGTGAGAGCTGTATGGCTATTACACTAGTTAAGTTCAAACATCCTATGGTTCCATAACATGATGTAAAATGCTCTAACAAGCTCACACACAAACACGGCTACATTGAGGCTAGCACCACTTCCAGTCACTGCTTACAGGACATGCCAAGGCACACATGTAGTGCAAATTGCCTGTATGTAGATGAGAACACGTAACTATGTAACGGTACACACTACAGATCACAGTACATGTTGCATGCAACACATCTCATGTCTGCTAGTACCATCAGTTTAGGACATATAATGTTTGATGACATCAGCAGGCCTTGTTGTGGTCAGTCCTTTGGGGGCCACATCACCTGCTACAATAAAACACTGCAAAACTCTATTTCTAAGTTACCAAGATGATCATATTTATATGCCATATGGACATACACATGCATCAAGTAGCCTGGAGTGAGATTAGAACCCCCAACCTATCACAATAGATCACAGTACTTATTACATGTGCCATGCCTCAAGTCTGATACTACATTGTCAGCTGATAGTCTTAAGGCGGACAACATCATCAGGCCTTGTAGAAAAGGGCAGTTTGGAGGCCAGCAGCAACTTACAGGGCAAAAAACTGTATAGCCAATGTAAGGTGTTCTGCAGGGACACACACACACAGACACACACAACCAAGTAGCCTGCAGTGAGATTAGAACCTCTACCTATCTAGTCTTATTCACTATAGTGCATGTAGGAAATAAGGCTGCAGGCTGTAGTTCGAAGATTTTATTGAGGTACCAAAGGAACATAAACGCCAAAAACACTCCACACTGCGTTTTCGTTTTCAGATAACTTCATCAGATAGCATCAGATAGCATAAATAGCATATATAGTGTTTTATGCTATCTGATGAAGTTATCTGAAAACGAAAACGCAGTGTGGAGTGTTTTTGGCGTTTATGTTCCTTTGGTACCTCAATAAAATCTTCGAACTACAGCCTGCAGCCTTATTTCCTACAAGTGCTTTCTACTTGAGTTAGTGTGTTTCATTGGCACTTGGAACATATTCTTTTTGCTTCTTATTCACTATAGATCAGAGTACTTATCGCATGTGCCACAGGTTAAGTTTGTTGTATATGTGATTGCAGGCACAGTACTTGTACATTACACAAACTGGGCTTGTGTTGAACAGCATCTATGGCCTGCAGAATGATATTGCTTTGTACTGTTATCTGCACCTAGTATCCTAGCAGTGAGTAACTGTTATTATCCTAGCTATGTGTGCACAGTTACCAGTAAGGCCATATGTGGTTGCTTGCAGTTAGGCAAACCTGTAGGCAGGAACAATGTGCCCTGTCAATGTGTGCATTGACAACATTATACATTACACCACCTGCTCACGTGTGTCTGATTACATGGTGACATCCAGCAGGCACATGGATATGTAGGGAAGTGGATTATGTACTGTTGTGCCCTTAATCTGGATCCTTTAAGCAACAGTATGGCTGTGTGACAGTGCAGAATCACTCACCATTATTAGGGTACATAGGACAATACAGACATCTACACACATATTTATGTAATTAACAGGGTTGTATACATAAATGTAGCTGTGAGTGTGTATGATATGTATACATATTACGTAGAAATATGGGGAGAGTCTATGTATCTTGCACTACATACTGACAGATATACTATAAGTGAGAGAGAGAGAGTGACAGATGGATATGTATGCGCATATGTATGTATGTATGTATGTATGTATAGACAGATCTATACATGATAGGTCATTCGGATGATAGGGCAAAAGAATACCGCTCATTTTAACTAAATGTTTGGACATGCACAGTGGGACTTGTCAGTACTTATAAAGTGACTCCAGGCCACACCAACCTGTATTCCAGTCTGGGAGTTTGTGTGTTACAGACCACACCTCTCAACTGTCCAGATGTTCGCAGAATGTCCAGAGTTTGGCTCATATTTTTGGTTTGTTCCTCATAACATTTGTGATTTTCTAGCAAATCACTTGGATGATCTGAGGACTACAGTTGGTATATAATGACATACATTTGACTTTCCAACTTCAAATCCTTCAGAAAAATGTATGCTGACATAAATCCTGTTATTCTAGCAACTTTTTAAGTTTATAACAGCAGTATTTAAAATATGCTCCTATTTGTAGGCTTTTGTCCCACCCCACCCCATTTTGTCAGACTTTGTCCAGATTTCTTGCACTAAGAGGTTGAGAGGTATGTTACAGACACTGACATCTGTCCCTGTTTCTGCTGTACTGTACTTCACTCAAAATGTCCACAGTATTCACCAGCTTAATATGTGACTGAGGTTCATAATGTTACACCATACACAGAATGGCAGTAAGTGAAAACACCGACATAATACCTCACTTGCAAAAGATGTGAATACTTCCAGATTAGAACCATCAACACCATCACCCATGCTAATGTCCCTAATCCACTGAGCCACACAGGCCGTCAGACAGAAAGGTGTCATTCATCACACAATCGACTGCATAAATATGTACGTTGTTAATTCTACTTTACGTGGAACATACAATGTGTGATAGAGTACTATGTTACAGACCTGAGATTGCCTGGTCTGCTGATACTACTGGACTGGGTATCTGTATTCCCATGTGGATGTTACTTCTGTACACACAGTCCACTCCATTTCCTTGCATAAATGCAGCAGATCAATACATACAATGCCATATTATGTTAATCCTTGCAAATAGTGTGTAGTCTAGAGACTTACCTAGCAAATGCAGCAGTTGACAGACCTGTAGT
>NC_056727.1:1212760076-1212860076 GCF_019279795.1 Protopterus annectens
GCATTCATTTTGCTAAACCTAGCGGGGTCAGAGACCATAGAAAGAGAGCATTCATTTGTGTCCGCATCTGCAGTACATGAAGGAGAAGGTGCTGACCACCATATTGTTGTACAAGCTGAATCAAGGGAAGACAAAGAGTGTTTTAAGCACAAGTTCAGAGAAATGTGCAACCCCCAGACGAATATTACATTAGAGAGGCATTTGTTTTACACAAGTGATCGGAAACCAGGGGAAACATTTGCAGCTTACATAACCGACTTGAGAAACAGAGCTAAAATGTGTCAGTTTGGTGAGTTAAAAGATGAACTGATAGAGGAAAGGCTTGTATGCGGTATTAATAGTGTTGCTGTGAGAAAGATTTTACTTCGTAACAGTGATTTAACATTGAGCAAAGCCATAGAAATTTGTCAAATCCATGACAGGAAAGAAACAAGTATGCCTGCGAGTGACAAGAGCGTGATTTTGGTTGGCTCCAGAGCACATGTAGATAGTATGCAACACGTGGCAAACAGCAGGCTTAAGCATGTAGCAGCTACAGGGTTTCCAAAGAAGCCACGAGGCTTTTCAGAAAGTTCCAAGAAGGATGCAAGCACCAGCACAGTGCAGTACAAGCATGAATCAGCAAAACCCAAATCTAGCTTTATTGTTAACCGTCGCAATTATGGTGCAAATCATGAGTCTAAAAGGCAGAAGTGCTTAGCATTTGACCAGCAACGTCACAAGTGTAAAAAACAATGGAACCATTTCCAAATGTTTTGCAAATCAAGTAAGCCAGACACAGTTGTAAAGAAAGGTAGCACAAAAAAGGAAGTTGATCAAGTAGAGCTGAAGCAGTCAGCTTTCTATGTAGATGATGTATCAGTACTTCATAGGTTCATAGGTTGGTGCTAGGTATCGGCCCTAGGGCCTATACAAGCCTAGCCATAACAATTCCCTGGCTATTTCTTCCCACAACATTTACTTCCCTGGACCCCTGTCTAGCAGGGTGACTGATGTGATCCCCGGGGTGAATTTCCCATCTCCCATCCAATCGTCAAGGTTCCTTTTGAAGAGGGCTAAAGAGGCGCTCTGCTTGACATGTATGAGCAGTCTATTCCAGAGTCTGGGGAGTCTCTGGGTCAGGAACCTATCCCTCCAGCATGTTTTGTTCATTGTGATGACAAGGTTTAGAACCCTGTAGCATGTGGCACTGAGGGATTGGGATTTCTTTAAGTGTAGCATGTCCAACAGCTCTGTGTTTGACATGGCTTTCGCCTCAGAGTAGACGATATGCGACAGAGTGTAGCTGGAGTTTTTTTTAGATGTTCAGCATAAGACATCTGCTTTAGGCCCGAGATTTTTTTAGTGAGGTATTTCTGCTGCCTTTCTAGTTGTTGCAGATGTCTTGAGAGGTACATACCAAACGGGGCGGTGTATTCTATAATGGGTCTAATGAGGGATGAGTACAGTGGGACAATTACCTCCTTTTTTCTGCATGAAAAGCCCTGAGGGATGAGGTATGCCACATAGAAGGATTTCCTGACTGTTGTGATATGGTTATCGAAGGTGAGACCACTGTCCACATGTGTCCCCAAGTCTCTTATCACACTTTCGGTGTTTAGTGTACTGCCATCTATGTGGAAATTCACGGGTACATGTTTTTTCCCAAAGGGGATAACTATACATTTCTTGGCATTGAGCTTGAGCCCATGGCTCTGGCACCAAGCATCTGTTTCTGTAAGACCCTTTTGTAGAATATCCACATCATTTGGGGATTCAATAATGGCTCCCAGTTTGCAGTCATCTGCGAACTTTGTTAGCCAGAGTCCCTTAGTGTTGGCCTGTACTTCAGAGAAGTAGATGCCAAACAACAGCGGTCCCAGGACTGAACCCGGAGGTACTCCAATTGTCACTTGTCTGAAGCTGGATTTGGAGTCGACTACTTTTACAGTGTGGGTTCTGTCAGTAAGCCAGTTGGCAACCTACTGAGTGAAGTAGGGATTATTGCCCAGCTTAGTAAGTTTATTTATGATTCAAGAGTGGGGGATGTTGTCGAAGGCCTTGGCGAGGTCCAGATAGGTTGTGTGGACTGCCTTACCTCGTCCACAGCTCTGGAGACTGATTCAAAGAAGTCAATCAGGTTCAGGAGACAGGATCGGTCCTTCACGAATCCAAACTGGGTGGGGTCCAGTGTTTGAAGGTTGCCAATGTCTTTGTTTATAATTTCCATGATAATACGTTCCATAGCCTTGCAGATCAGGCTCGTCTGACTAATGGGGCAGTAGTTCCCAGGATCCAAGGTGGATCTCCCCTTGTGGAGTGGGATAACTATAGCTGTGCACCACTCAGTGGGCATGAAGCCTGAGGTGAGGCTAAGATTAAACATGACACTTAGGTGAGGTGCCAGTTTATTTTGTAGTTCAGCTTGGTGAAAAGAGTTGATGTAGTGAGCTTATTAACAAGAAGTGAAATATTTTGTACTGTCCGGATTAACGGAAAATCCACAGAGCTCAAAGCAGACACTGGTTCAAAGTGTAACGTTATATCAGCAGACACATTCGCTAGGGTGAGAGCTAATGAGCAACTCAATGTAACCAGTACTGCGAGACTTGTTGCTTATGGAAGTGAAGAAATTCAGACTGAAGGTTCAGTGATGCTTTCGTGTTATTTGGCCGAGAACTGTTACAACTTGTTATTCTATGTGGTCTGAAGACCAGTGCAATCTTTATTGGGTCTCAAAGATAGTTTAAGAATGAGTCTACTTTCTTTTGCTAAAGAAGTTCATCACATAAGTGTATTTCCAAGTTCTAATTTCTCGGAAGCCATTTTCGCAGAGTATGCAGATGTTTTCGATGATAACCTAGGTCAACTTCCAGTTGTGTATTCCATGAAGTTAGACCCAGAGGTCACTCCAGTAGTCAGACCAGCAAGAAGAGTTCTGATAGCTATGCAAAATAAAGAAGGCTTAGCTAAATAAAATGGTGAAGCAAGGTGTGATTTGTCCGGTCACAGAACCAACTGAATGGGTATCATCCATGGTAACCGCTCACAAAAAAGGCTCAGACAAAAATCAGAATATGCATTGACCCAAGAGATCTGAACAAAGCATTAAAAAGACCATATCATCCAATGCGCACAGTCATAGAAGTTGCAGCTCTAATACCGAATGCCACTGTATTTTCTGTTTTGGATGCAGAGAGTTCATTTTGGCAGGTGATTCTTGATCGCAAATTGTCATTTCTAACTACTTTTGGTACTCCGTTTGGCAGACACAGATTCCCATGGATGCCAATTGGAATAAATTCTGCAAGCGAAGTTTTTCAGTATGTAATGGAACAAAGTTTTTCAGGTTATCCTTGCGCCATAATAGTAGATGATCTATCTATTGGTTGGAGGTAGTGGTGAAGCAGAGCATGACAGAAACCTCAAGAACATTCTAGACAGAGCACGTAAAGTAAACTTGAACTTCAATCCTCTGAAATGCATATTCAGACTTCCAGAAGTTATGTATGTAGGTCATTTGTTTACAAGTACAGGCAAGACATGACCAAGCAAGCAGCTGTTCTTGAAATGTCAGCATCAGATAATGTACAAGCTTTACAGCATTTCCTAGGCATGGTCAACTATTTAGGCAAATTTATACCAGACTTCAGTGAGTTGACAGCACCTTTAAGAGAGCTCACATGCAAAAATGTTGCATTGCCATGGTTGGAATAGCACAAGAAGGCATTTGAAGATCTCAAGCAGAAAGTTACAACCCCACCTATGTTTAGATACTATGGATGTGAATAAACCAGTTGCTCTTTCCTGTGATGCTTCAAAGTTTGGTCTAGATGCAGTTATATTTCAAGAGGGCAGACCAGTAGCCTATGCATCTAGAAGACTAACCCAAATGGAGATGCAGTATGCTCAAACTGAGAAGGAGCTTTTGGCAATAGTATTTACATATTCTAAGTTTCATGTTTATATATGTATGGTTCAGCTATTCAGACTGAAACTGACCACCAACCTCTAGTTACTATTTTAAAGAAGCCTATGCATTCTGCTCCAGCGAGATTACAAAGAATGATGCTCAAATTGCATAAGTACAATTTCAAAATGGTCTACACAAAAGGCAAATTGCTCTACCTGGCTGATGCCTTATCCAGAGCTCCCAGAAATAAAACAAAACAGCTTGACGCAGAGAATTTTGATGTGATGTCAGCGCATCATTTTTTCACTACTAGACTTGATGAGTTAAGAAATCACACTCGGATTGATCCAGTTTTACAGAAGATCAATCACTATATTAATGTCAGATGGCCATCAAAGCAATCTAGTGTACCACTTGAAGTGCAAATGTATTTTTCTTACACAGATGAATTGCTGATGAAAGGTGGCATTATATTCAAAGGTCCTAAAATTGTTGTTCCTGCTTCCTTACAACAAGAATATATATCCAGATTTTGCATCGTGGTCACCCAGGGTCCACATCCACTAAGAGAAGAGCAAGAGAATTAGTCCTTTGACCTTCGTTACCAAGATAGATTGATAAGAGTTCTTTCTTCTTGTTCAGTATGCATCAGTACTAGATCACATTTGCAAAGAGAACCGCTTCAGCTAAGTCCAGTTCCTGAACTACCTTTGTCTACTGTAGCAACTGACATCTTTGAGTGGATCGATCAACAAACTTTTTTTCTGACAATGGTACTCAATTCACTAGCCAGTTGTTTCAGAAATTTGCAAAAGAATGGGACTTTGTACTTGTCATTAGTGGTCCTGAATATCCTCAGTCCAATGGTCTAGCTGAACGTGCAGTGTACACTGCAAAGCAATTACTTGAAAGGTCAAAGTGGGACAATACAAATGTATTATTTGTTTAATCTCAGAAATATAGCCAGTGATGATATTCTTGGCTCAACTGCTCAAAGACTACTTTCCAGGCAAACTAGAACTACGCTACCTTATTCAAGTTTATTGCAGCCTAAATCTAAGAACAATAAAACCATCAAGGCTCAATTGTTTAAGAAGTGTAATATCCAGAAAACTAGTTATGACAGATCGAGCAGATTATTTTGTCCATTGAGAGAAGGAGAGAGAGTACGAATTTAGACAACAAAAGGTTTTGATCGAATAGGACAGATTACAGGCATCTGTGCCGAGCAGAGATCCTACTTGGTAAACTCCAAAGGTGCGGAGTATTGGAGGAACTGCAGACATCTTCTTCCTGTACCAGAATCATCATCATTGCAATCACAGCATTGTTTCTGTGATGAAGACTCTAAACTGAAGATAGATTCAGACACCGTTTCCAGACGAGAATGTGTTCAAAATTCTGATTCCATTCCAGAAAATGATTCGAACATTCCACAGGTCAACCATTTTGCAGAAACTGTTGCAGTTGCTAAATCTAATTCCCAGTTTTATACCACACATTATGGACGAGTATCTAAGCCTAGTGTGAAATAACCAACAACATTGACTTGACTGTATATACATGTGTATTTAGTATTGCATTGTGCATGACTGTGTGGAGTCTGCATGTCCTCCCCATGGTCAAGCAGCGTTCGAAAGACATGCGTGGAATGGGCGTGCCTTCATTGAAGGTTGGGTGTCGAGCTGGCACCTCGGCACCCGTAAAAAAAATCTACTGCCAATCATTAGCAGAGTTCCGCTGTGGTGGACCAGGAAAAGCCGAAAGAACAACATTGTGCATGACTAAAGATTACCTGTGATTTTTGCATGCCGAATAGTCTCATATGACAATTACAAGATCTACTTCTCAAAGAGAGAGGATATAGATCACAGAGTAAAGTGTGTACTATATCTTTAAGAAGCATACAAGACTGTACGTGCACATATAAATTTCAGACACGTGCAATCCCTACTGCCATTTTGAAGCAGCAGCCAGAGAGAGAAAGCATGCATAATTGCAGTAGTTAATTTGTATACAAGTTAAAGTCAGTAAGCCTCTATATTGATGTGTTTGTCTAAAATAAAGCTGTTTGAACGAAGACTCTTATCGTGTCCTAGATAAGAAAGCGACAATAAGCTTAGTTTTATTTGGATTAAGAACCTCGGCACCTGTAAAAAATCTACTGTCAATCATTAGCGGACCGGAGTTCCACTGTGGCGACCCCTAACCGGGAAAAGCAGAAAGATCAACAATCAGTTGCGAGTCAGACAGCCAGGATTCCATAGCAGAGTAGGCCCATTACATTTTTACTTCAAGTTGTTGTAGGGTGGGTGCAGCACAGGTGAGTGTGGAGTCATCTGCATACTGATCAATGGTGGAAAGATGGGTAGCAGAATGAAGTTTGTTGGTGAAAATACTAAAATGAAGAGGATCTAGAATGGAGCCATAAGGGTTGCCCATAGACACAGGTAGAAGAGCTTAGAGATCCTGTTGCCATTTGACAGCATGTTGGCAGCCAGTTAGATAACTTTGGAACCAAGCAAGAAATTCAAGACTATGTTTAAAGGAGTCAAGCTCAGAGAGGAGTTTCTGGTGGGAAACAGTGTTGAATGCTTTGGACAGTTCTAAGAAGATGGAGGATACTATTTTGCCTTCATTTCTGTATTGGTTGATATACTAATACTACTACTACTACTACTACTACTACTACTACTACTACTACTACTACTACTCTTACCTTTATCCCTATTATTCTTCTGAATATTGATTCTGAAATCCTCTGTCAAATTCACATGCTCACTATTTTTTTTTTTTTTACAAATGTGTCCCCTGCAGCACTGGTATTTGCACTCTGCATTTCTTTATCTTTCCTTTTTGTCTATGCCTATAAGGCCATTTATGCTTCAAGACAATATGGATAGCATAGCCATTATGACAAAAAAGTATTGTTCCCACCCAATACACATGACAGTTTTTTTTTTCTGAATGCATATTTCCAACTTTTATCTGACATGCACACACTAATGTTTGGCAGGCTGATCTTTTATACAGTTGCTTCTTCTTATCTCCATTTGAATGTATGTCACATTTTCAAGACTTTGTTTTAATGAAATCCTCAAACAAAAATGAAACACATTTTCAGAACACCCCTCATCCCCTGTTAACTTACAACAAAACATACAAAACTATGCACATCTTCAAAAACTGAAGTTTAACCCTCCAGATAGGAACAACTGCCCAAAATTGACAGCTGTAATCACAGGAATTACCTACCTGAAATTAAGGCAACTCGTGCAAAAGCACATATTATGGCTTGTGTTCTGTCTTACACCAACTGATGGCTTTTCTTATCTTTGTTCCCCTACCAAATGTGAACAGCTTGAAAGCCTTGGGGAAACATTAACCTTTAGCCCTAAGAAAATGAGTGTCTGCTATCTTTAAATAAAACTAGTGTACACTGCTGTATTAAATGCATTAAAGTATTCAGGCTGCTAGGGAGGGCAGCTGATATATTTTATTCACTTCTCATAATTTCAAACTTCACAATTGCCATTGTACACTTAAATCTTGCATTTCCCTCAGCAAAGAATCCTTAAAGCTCTCAAAATTAACTGTTTGCACTTGCAGATTGCCGACTATGTTTACATGGAGACGAGCTATGAGAAAAAAAAAAAGAAAATATTTCTGCAGATGCATGAAGGAATCTTTGTAAATTTCACTCAGAATAGAATGTACAGCTGCCTTCAGCTACAGACTTTTCAACTCTCACTGAGAACATTTGGTATTGCTACAAAAATAGCCAATACCTTTGCGGATGCAAAGAACTTAACCATTTTTCATGGTTTCATCATGCCTTATTTTTCAAGCCTACTTGCTTACAAAAAATGCTCATTTACAGCTTAAGCAAAGGCCATTAATCGAGACATACACCAGTAAAAAAATAAGATAAAGTATCTTAATTCTATGTACAATATAAAATCAGTGCACTTTTAAAACTCCCTACTGAAATGTCAGCACTCAAAATGCAGAGTTGCACACATACTGGAAAAAAAACTGAAAATCCCTTAAGAGTGAACCTAGAACATCTCTCTTCTGCACCTTCAAATTAGAGGTGATCACCCCACACCCCCAAACGTAATATATACCAACTCCAAGCTAGCCATGCCTCAGAGAAAAGGGGAATATTCTAGGAAATGGTCATCTCAGACTTGCATATACAAGTTTTTTTGGCTATTTAGTCTCTGGTATTTCAGGACTCTCTCTAGTGGGTCCCAGTATTTCAAATGGCTGCCCACTATTACACCTCACCCCCCACCCCAGCAGCCCAAAGCAACAGCATATTAACTTAATATTGCTTCTGTCCAGCCTTTTTTCTCATTATACTACAAAACCTATATTTTTTACAACTGAAAAAAGTACTTGTTTACTTTAATATCTTTAACACATACAACAGCCACTGAAAAGACTCCACCTATATTTAAATACTAGTGACACACACTATACAAAACTGCTTTACTATGACATGCAGTTTATATCATGAAATTTTTTATACAAAAACTAATAACAAAAATTGCTTACAGTTATTTTTTTCCATTTAGTGTTCTTCTAAACACTAATGACAAAGCAGGGTATATGCTTTACAGTCCACAAGTTTAACAGTCATCAAAAGCCCAGTCTTTCTCAGGCACTTTCTTCAAAAACTGTCTCACATATATGATTGATGCTTTATATACTCTCCCATTTATTCACCAAATTTCAGTGTTGCTGGTTTTCATCCTGTTTATCCCAATCTCCCATCACCAGACTGTAGTCCAAGTCCCTCACCTAATCATGGTCAACTCCTGTGCTTTTGTCTGTTTCACAAGCATTTTCCTTTGGATCATTGGAAAAGGTTTCACTGGCAAAGTCTCTCTAGGAGCTTTATTGTCAGAAGAATAAGAAAGTCATCTTCTGTTTGATGGCTCACTTTTTGTTGGATAAACTTTTTTTATTTCCTCCTTAGCCTGTTCTTAGCCTGTTCTGCATCCAAAAATGTCTCGGATATGAAACAGCTGCATACATCAGCTTGAATTTCACACCTGCCCCATGACATTCACTGATTGTTGAGGTAAATAATCACTGAATAAAAGGCAGAGGAGAAGCAAAATCCCACTCTGCTGTCTCCCATTTTTAATGCTCTTCCCTTCTGCTGCAGTTGTCAGGACCAACTCTTTCTGCTGGCATGATTGCATCTTTACTAATATAGACCTTGGCTGCTTTCTCAGGGCCAACTTGGAGTAAAACCTTTATGTGCTCATTCAATTAACAAATCATGTTGAGGAATAACAGGCCAGATACTTATCTGTGCATTCATAAAACTAGTACAGTCTGTTCCTTCTAATTTCTCTGGTACAGCAGGAAATATCAGATTTTCTCTGCACTGTCTAACTCTTACCCTTTCTTGAAACAACTCTTGAGAAGCTTCATACTCAGCCAGTTTTTCTTCATTTCAGTGCTGATTACTGCAGTTTTAGCAATTCATCTGAATAGAAACTTAAAAGCTCCTTCTATTTGTTCCATCCTTTTGATATTTGCATTGATATATTCCTTCAAAATTTCATTTATTTGAATTACTTCTAAGTACATTTGTTTTTTTTTTTTTGTTTCACTAAATTACTGGAAGCCATCTCTTGTAACAAAGCAAAAGTTTAAACTGCTTTTTGCTGAACAGCTTGAGTCTTCCTAGCCAGTATTTTCTCTCTATCTTTCCTGGTCGATTTTCTTTCAAGGTTCTCCAAGTTTCTTCTTTGCTGGTATCCTGGCAGTGTACTTACTAGCTAGTAAGTGAATTTCACCCAAAAATGACATTTTCACTGTTCTTTCTCAGTTTCTGTTTTCACACTGAGAATGCTGAAATTGTGCTACTGGTAAGTAATGCAGCCATCTTGGAAGTACAGTTCACCAAACATCTTGGTCATATATGCAGTGAACTCATCTGAGCCTGCTGCTTTGTCCTAACTTCATTTTCCTTAGGACTTCTTACTTCTTCGAGGGTGGGGTCCTCTTTGTCCTTCACTGTAGGCTGTACAACTTCTGTGGGGAGGAGGGGGGGGGTTCTTCATTCAGAAGCTCCTGGAATTACCCATTCCATTTGCATTTCATGCCCTGTAGACTGGTGATCAGACTACTGGCATCCCTTAGTAATTGTGTCTGATGACCATCTTATTTATCTTTCAGTGTTTGCCTTGCCATAGGATAAGAGTTTATTTATGCCATCTATTGTGATGCTTTCCAGAAGCTGGTAGTGTGCCTTTGATGCCTTTTTTTTTTGCTAATGAAACTGCTCTCTTAATATCTTCACTAGACAACAAGTATTCCTTCTTAGCCAGGTCTGCCTTTTCTCCTACATTTCCTGCACTCCTCCTTTCTTCTGAAAACTTTCTAGACTTCTGCATTCCACCAGTTTTCCTTATGTACCTTATTTCCATACTTGGTTCTGCCACATCTTTCTATAGTCTTCACACATGCTGTTTTGAGATGCTGCCATTCTTTTTTTACTCTATTTCCTCCTCTTCTTCCTGAGTTGCTAGAGCCAGGAGTTTTTCATTGAACTATTTCTTTTAAAACATCTTTATCAAATTATCACGTATCACTTAATACTTAAGCAAGCATGCATTAACAGAAACAAAAACAATTCCAGAAAAGCAGCCAGAAAAAACGCTAAAACGCAAAACAAACTCCAAGAGTAAAAAGCATTGACAGACACAGCAACAAGGGTAAAACCACGATTTATTCCAGATACGAACCACTCCAGAACTCAACCACAAGTGAGCGCTTTCATCTCCTAACATCAGAGATTTCATCAGACTAGTGGTGAGACTAATACAATACACTTAAATATCATTCTGACATCAATTAAAACATAATTAAACCATAAGTTAGACTTAATTAAAAAATTGATTAAAAATTTAAACTTAGTTAGAAAGACAAAAAATACTAAATGCTAATGTTTAAGCCCCTTTCTTTTTAAGTACATAATAAATTCTTCTCTATTATTTAGTCTGGGGTAAAAACATGCATTTAATCTCACTTGCCAGCAGTATTCAAGCCAACCCAACTCTTCTTCAATATTAATGTTAATAACTTTGGGATGAATTGCATCTATAACTAAGCATTTAAAATTATTTTTACATTTATTATCCATATAATGTTTGGCCATTGCATTTTTTGCATCACCTCTACCTATTGCATATTGATGCTCATATATCCTTCTATATAATTCTCTAACTGTTCTGCCGATATAGAAGCACATGCATTCTAAACATACTAATAAACTACATTTTTGGACTTGCATGTAAATTTGCCTGGAATTTTTACTATAGTTTTTCCTAATAATATTTCATTACTATCTGTATATAAAAATTGACAATAATTACAATTAAAACATTTGAACATGCCTTTTTTCTCCTCTAATATTTTACATTTGTTTAACTTAGTTTGAAAAAAAATCTTTAAAATTCTTAGCTCTCTTCTACGCAAATCTGGGTTCATCTCCTAATTTATGTAAAAGATCTTTTTTGCCTTTAAAGATGGCCCAATTATTTCTTACAATATTTTTGATCTCATAAGAATCAATGCTGTTTTGTACCACTAAAGCTGTCGTGAAGTCCGTATTATATTCTGTGTGGACTTCATCTAACATCGCACTGTTTCTTTTAAAAACTTTTTCGTTCATGATTTTGTTTGACATATATTCAGGATATCCTCTATTACTCATCTTATCACAAAAGCTATTAGCTTCTTTAGCAAAGATATTTTCATCATTTGTTAAGTTACTGATTCTATTGATCTGGCCTTTAACAATATTCCATTTTGTCTTCTTAGGATGTAAACTGGAGTAATGTAAATACATATTGTTTTGACATTCCTTTTTGTAGATTTTTGAAACTAATCTCCCATCCTTTTTATAAATAGTAAGATCCAGTAAGTAAATTTGCTCATGGAAATGTAGATCTTGTTTTATCATATAATTTCTTAGAATTTTATGATGAATTGTTTGTACAAGTAAATGGGGTGGCTATGGGTGCTGCGTTAGCACCTAGTTATGCCAATTTATTTATGCAAGGATGGGAGATGGCCAATATTTTTGGAAGTATTTTTGCAAAGAATATCACAAAAATGTTGAGATTTATTGACATCCTCATAATTTGGAATGGTTCTGTGGAAGAATTAGAAGCATTTTCAATATACATTAATAATATTTGCTCATATATCAGATTTACTTATACTTATAGCAAGGAAAAAAAAATTTGGATCTTACTATTTGTAAAAAGGATGGGAGATTAGTTTCAAAAATCTACAAAAAAGAATGTCAAAACAATATGTATTTACATTACTCCAGTTTACATCCTAAGAAGACAAAATGGAATATTGTTAAAGGCCAGATCAATAGAATCAGTAACTTAACAAATGATGAAAATATCTTTGCTAAAGAAGCTAATAGCTTTTGTGAGAAGATGAGTAATAGAGGATATCCTGAATATATGTTAAACAAAATCATGAATGAAGAAGTTTTTAAAAGAAACAGTGCGATGTTAATGAAGTCCACACAATATAATACGGACTTCACGACAGCTTTAGTGGTACAAAACAGCATTGATTCTTATGAGATCAAAAATATTGTAAGAAATAATTGGGCCATCTTTAAAGGCAATAAAGATCTTTTACATAAATTAGGAAATGAACCCAGATTTGTGCAGAAGAGAGCTAAGAATTTTAAAGATTTTTTTTCAAACTAAGTTAAACAAATGTAAAATATTAGAGGAGAAAAAAGGCATGTTCAAATGTTTTAATTGTAATTATTGTCAATTTTTATATACAGATAGTAATGAAATATTATTAGGAAAAACTATAGTAAAAATTCCAGGCAAATTTACATGCAAGTCCAAAAATGTAGTTTATTTATTAGTATGTTTAGAATGCATGTGCTTCTATATTGGCAGAACAGTTAGAGAATTATATAGAAGGATATATGAGCATCAATATGCAATAGGTAGAGGTGATGCAAAAAATGCAATGGCCAAACATTATATGGATAATAAATGTAAAAATAATTTTAAATGCTTAGTTATAGATGCAATTCATCCCAAAGTTATTAACATTAATATTGAAGAAGAGTTGGGTTGGCTTGAATACTGCTGGCAAGTGAGATTAAATGCATGTTTTTACCCCGGACTAAATAATAGAGAAGAATTTATTATGTACTTAAAAAGGAAGGGGCTTAAACATTAGCATTTAGTATTTTTTGTCTTTAGTTTAAATTTTTAATCAATTTTTTTAACTAATTAAGTCTAACTTATGGTTTAATTATGTTTTAATTGATGTCAGAATGATATTTAAGTGTATTGTATTAGTCTCACCACTAGTCTGATGAAATCTCCGATGTTAGGAGATGAAAGCGCTCACTTGTGGTTGAGTTCTGGAGTGGTTCTTATCTGGAATAAATCGTGGTTTTACCCTTATTGCTGTGTCTGTCAACAGTTTTTACTCTTGGAGAAAAGAAAACAAACCATATTACCATTTTTCACTTAACTATATTATACATCACATTTCTTGTCTTTGTTAACTATCGATCAGTTCAGCATTACATAAATTGCTGAATTCCTGCCTTCCCTTAAAACCTCAATCCTCATCCTGAACATTATTCTGCATGCATTGTTCCCACAATTTCCATTTATTTCAATGTTTTTGTTTCCTCTATTTTCTAAAGATCCCTCTTCCAGTTTGTCTACATTTTTTTTATAATACTCAACATTTCAAATACACTTGGTTCAGATGTTGATTTCCTTTTTCCACTGAGTGCTTTTTTGGCAGCCAGCAGAATTAAAGTTACTATGTCTAGGCAATTTAGATCCTGTGTCCTAGCTCAAACGAATAATTTCCTTAGTTAGAGAGTATTTCATTTAACTATCGTGATTTTAATCCATTCAACTTCCAGGTCTTCAGACTCTTCCCTGTTGAACCTGCAGCTTTCTCCTGCTTGCAGCTGATTACCAACATAAACCACTGTGACTATAAACTGTTTCACTGGAGATGAATTTACATTCTCCCATTATAAACACCATCTCATCTTGTCCTGCTTTACCTAATATGTCCTGCAACTGCTGCCTGAATGTATTCTTTTCTTCACCATCACAGCCCTGCTGTGGGGCATAAGCTGAAATTATGAATACTGCCTTATGTTTACACTGGAGTCCAACTCCTATAAGTCTAAGCATTGTAGATAAACTATCACAGGTAAATGTCAATCCTTATATCTAACGGTGTTGCATCCAGATCCAGGGATATAATCATTCCACTGTACTTGGCACTCATTAGGCCAATCATCGAGTATAATGCCCATTTTGGTATGCAGGTGTTCTAACACTTGCCACAACTGGAATGACCACAATGCTTTCTAAATAAAAACTAAAGAATAAGTAAAGTTTGAGAAAAAAAATACCTCAGTGCTTTCAAAAATATATTTGCAGCTAAACAGATTTGCTTTGTAAACACTGAAAAAAATCCATCACCTGAACCTATTTTAAGAAGGTGAATAATACAATTGTGTAGTAAATTCACTGTAACAGTGTGCAGGGAGAAACATGTGTATGTGCATACGTCTTGACCTTTGCATGTCACATGGAAAGATAATGGTTATCATGCAATTTTGCTTTGCATGGGGCAAACTAACTCATTTCATGGAGAACTACAAACACTACCCATGAAGCTTTGCAGTGGTGTCTGAGTGAATAACAGAACCACTGCTGCAGAAAATCAAATATGTAATATGAAACAACCACAAGTGGACACCAGTAATCAGCCAGATCTTGTAAGTAGTTAGGCAACCCTACTTTGTGTGAGCTAGCCATCTCCTGCCATGACCATTACAGGGTAACCTGGGTATAAAGCACCCCAAACTGCAAGCTTTTCTCTATTCTTTTTTGGTGCTCAGGAAAGAACAGATGGCCTACCCCAATAAATGCACTTGTGATACACTACATAAGCCTTAGAAAGTGCAAACAGAAATAACACGTATCTAGGTATACAATAATGTTCACATGCATATAAAAATACAACTTTGTATTAAAAATCGACCAACTTTAAAAACTTTATGAAGAAACACAGTTTGCAATAATGCAACTAATAACTACATGCATATCCAAAATGCTTGAGAAAGTATTAAAAAAAAGCTGAAGTATATGATCTAAAAGAAATACTAAACCTAAAATACACAAACAGTACCAGGGGGCTGGAAGAAGGCAGCCAGTTTTACACCAGTGATCCTATTATTTGTATATCTATTATTGCAAATTTATCATGAAGCCATACTATTTACATCATAAGATCACTGCTCAAGATCATGTACATCACTTGAAAGCATACATCACTGGCTTCATAATGGAAGGGTACATTACAGTATCCACTGGTAGACTGCAGATGCCTCTTTGAACAGATATCCTATTTATAATATTTTGAAAAAGTGGGAATGCTGACCATGTGGCAGCCTCACAGAAACTCTGGGCATGTACATTCCTGAAGCAGGTTGCAGTGGTAGCTGTTTACCTAGTAGAGTGTGGCTTGACCTCCCCAAAATATTGTTGTACTTATAAAAACATAATGCAATTAGGTAATCACTTAGAAAAGTATCTGTTTGATTACTGAATGAGTCAGTTCTTTCTTAAACGAAAGAAAAAAAGTTATGTACTTACCATAACGTTCCATGTGAGTTGTTCATCTCGCCTTCATTCTTACAGATGGGTTCAGAGCCGATCCTCGGCTCCAAGTCGGCCTACTACAAAGCTCGAGGTCTTCAGATAGCTCAAGGCCAAGTCCCTATCCCATGATGCACCTAGAGTTACCTAAGATCTTGTTTGCTGCACATAATACCATGTGTCATTCTATCACTCCATAAGAGAAAGCTACAGAAGGGATGAGCAACCAGGAAGAATCCAGCATCTTGGTCTTCGAAAAACCCAGGAGTGGGTAGGAGGGTGGGAAGTAAGAATGAAGGCGAGATGAACAACAAACATGGAACGTTATGGTAAGTACATAACTTCTTTATGTGAAGTTGTTCTAGGTTGCCGTTCATTCTTACAGATGGGTAGCATCCCAAGTACCATCTATCTCGGGTGGCTCAAGGGAGTATGTTTTTCAGGACAGCAGACCCAAAGGAGGCCCTGTCAACTTTGTAATGAGTGATGAAGTTATGAGGTCTTGACCAAGTGGCTGCTGCACAAATTTTATCAATAGGAAGTCTGTCAAAGGATGAAGACACTGCTCTGGTGGAGTAAGCCTTAATTTTGTGTTGTAAGGGCATATTGTATCACATTTGCTTATTCAGCTGCCAATCAGATAACCACTTAAAAGTTATTTTAGCCACTGACATACCTTTCCTGGAGTATGAAAAGGAAACAAAAAGATGTTCAGATTATCTAAAATCTTTTGTTCTATCCAAGTAAAATCTGAGCTGTCTGTGAACATCAAATTTGTGCAGCATATATTCTAAATTGTTGGAGTGATTGGGGAAGAAACTGCCAAATCAATAATTTCATTAAGATTAGCTTCAGTGCAAACTTTAGGCAAAAAGGAGGGGATTGTTCGAAGTGAGACTTTGTCAGCATGGAAAATCAAATAAGGAGGTTTAATGGACAAGGCTTGAAGCTCTGACACTCTGCGGGCAGAAGTGATAGCTACTAAAAAGATAAGTCTTCCATGACAAAAATCTGAGGTCACATGAGGAAGCCGATTCAAATGGAGGAAGAATAATGTGAGAAAGCATAAAATTTACAAGTAATCTCCGTGGTATCCCCGAAGTCTCAAAACAACCCACTAAAGTGTAGTGGGTCTAAAAACAAAACAGTGTAAGAAACTTCTCTGTGTGGAAGATTTTCATTCCATATATTTCTAGTTAATCACTGTATATTAATCAGATCAGACAATGGTAGTAGAAGTAGTGAACGTAAACTCAAGTCAAAAAGTAATAACAGAAAATGTATAATTCTACAGCATTACTAAGTATTTAAAAGTAATCCAAGTAAGGCAGGCAGTCTGTTTCCAGTCGAAAATCCTTTATTAAGTACACAGACAAGCGATCCAAGTAAAACAAAAATAGAGTAATAATTTCTTCACAAGCTTTCTAAATATATATATATACTTTTTATCAGGCATGGGAGTGGTTTATTGTGCTGTAAAACAAAGTGTTATTGGTACACATGTTAAATTCACATCCCTTCCCCCATCAGTGTGACATTCCAGCTGGTCCTGCCCTACCTAGTAGCGGTCATAATAATGTATAGCCCTAATGTACTTTAATGGTACATCTTATTTAACCAAAAAGGCAATATACTACATGGCTGGAAATACATCAACCTTAGTTCATTTTGCGATCAAAAATTACATATAAATATATACATATACATTTTGCATGTAAAAATCAGTTTCTATTTTCATAACCTATTGTTAACAAAGATCGCTTTCGTCCTTCTAGACTTCTTCAGGTCTGTGTACGAGAATTTTAAAACCCTATATAATTGTATAATTAGTTAGTATTGTTATTACCATCATTTTGAATAAAGTGGAAAAAAGAACCAGAAAAAAATAAATATATAAATATATATATATATATATATATATATATATATATATATATATATATATATATATATATATGATGGAAACAAAATATACACTTAAATTTCAAATTATTTAAAATGGTATTTAAAACCAATTTGTAGAAAAAAAATACAATTAGTCATGTAAACAATGTGGCAATTTTCTAAGTTCCAGTGCACTTTTAATTAAACAGTAGTAGTTTAGTCCAGGCTTTCTAAAAGAGTTCAGCTTTAATTGCCACATGAGTTCATGTTTCTCCAGAATATTCGGGATGTCTCCTTCAAGATCACCCATGTCTATGTGATCCAGGATCTGGAACTTAATACCTGTGTATCTTTTATGAAGAGAAAGGTGTTTGGCTAGTGCATTATTTTTACATCCAGAGCGGATTTCTGACAGATGACATGAAATCCTTTGCTTGAGTTTATTTACAGTCTTGCCCACATAGAATGCATCACATTCATTGCACTGTGCCCTGTAAATTACATTTTTAGTGTTACAGTCACCCCCTGCACTGGTTTTAATGATCTTCTTTAAATAAGGGAAATGAAAACTATCACCTTGCTGTATAAATATACAAAATGTACAATTAGTTTCACATCTTTTAGTGCTTTTCTCGCATGGTCTAGGTTTAAATTCAACAAAACTTCTAATATTCCTGGCCTTCCTGTAAACAAATGATGGGGCTTCACCTAAGATGTTAATCAGAAAAGGGTTTCCTGTGACAATGTCCCAGTTTTCTTCAATAATATTTTTAATACTGTGATAATCCAAAGTGTATGTCAGGATGCAGCTATTTTTGCATTTGTTATTCTCTGTGGGATTACTTAACATTTTTCTACTGGGGAGGTTGAGTGAAGGTGCTTCAGTCCTTTTCAGTTCTACAATGGGTTCCAGGATGTTTTTTTAACATCTGACTTTCATAGCCATTCACTAGAAAATCATTCTCTAAATTGTTCAGGTTTCTCAAAAATGGTTCCATCTCTGTGGTAATTTGAGCTAATCTATAGCCTTGGGATTTCACTACATTACACTTGTTTTTTGTAGGATGTAGACTTTTACTGTGGAGTAATAAATTAACCCTCGTTGGTTTTCTGAATACATCAGTGGTGATTCTGTTATTGTTGGTGTCCTTGGAAATCTGCATATCTAAGAAAGTGGTTGAAGTACTGCTATGGGAAGAGGTAAAGTTCAGGAAGGGGGTTGTTTGATTGAGGTAAGTGATAAAATCTCCAAGCTGCAAGGTGTCACCTTCCCACACAATAAAGACATCGTCAATAAAACGTAAATAGCATGTGATATGCTGCATGTAGTCTGTGTTGTTTAACACAAAGTCCTCCTCCCATTTGCCCAGGGCTATGTTAGCTATGCTGGGATCCATGGCAGCCCCCATTGCTATACCAGTTTTTTGTTTGTAGTGTTTGCCATTGAAAGTAAAGAAATTGAAGTCCAGTACAAGATTAATGAGCTTGCTTAACTTTTGCAGTTGTGCCTGTGTACCCTGATTATGTTTCTTAAAAGACTCCATAGCTGCTGTTATACAGTAATTGTGAGGGAACACTGTGTACAAGGATTCCACATCAATAGTTACCAAAATACTGTCAGCTTCCACTGTAATGTTTTTTATTTTCTTCAAAAAATCCATTGAATCTCTTATGTACGACTTATTCTTTTCTGCTAGAGGTTTCAGCAAGTAATCAAGGTAAATGGCTGTGGCTTCAGTAAGGGAACCTCCACTTGCTACCACCAGTCTATAAGGTGGGTCTTCTCTGTTCTTGTGTGGTTTGGTATTCCAAAAAAGTAAGGTAAACGTGGGCATGGGCTCCATAAATAATTATAAAGATTTTCAGTGATAAGTTTTTCTTCCCATAATGTGGGGAGATTAGTGTTCCATAAATCATATGCTCTTTTTATGTCATCCATGGCAAATAACTCATAAAAGCATAAAATTTAGATTCCATGGGGAATAGGGAGATTTCACAGGTTGTCTGAGATGAAAGGTCCCTTTGAGAAAGGCTTTGGATAGTTTGTGACATAATATTCAATCCTTCAAATCCAAGAAGAAAATTAGAAATGGCAGCAAGTTGAACATGAACTGTTGCTTCTGCAGCTCCTTTGTTGAAAATCATAGATAAGAACTCTAAAATGGAGGCCATAGGGGCTTGGTAAGGATCAGTGTTGTTTTGAGAGGCCCATATAGAATTTTTTTTTTCCATTTGCTAAGGTATAGCTTCCTCGTAGAGGATTTATGAGAGGATATGAGAATTTGTTTCATCTCATTAGAAAGGTTATGGAACCTGGCTATGATGGGAATTGGAGCAGCCAAGTGGTCAGTTTCAGGGACTGAAGAGAGGGATGAAGTTCCCCTGACGAATGCATCAGAAGATCTGGAACTGGGTCCAGATTCCAAGGGCCCTCCAAAAGATGAAGTCGAAGGAAGGGGAACCAAATGTGACTATGCCAAAGAGATTATTAGGGCTATTAGAATGATGGTCCTTCCCAGGGCTTTTGCTTTCTGTAGTACCTTGGGTATCAATGGGATTGGAGGGAATGCATAGAGGAGAACCGGAGGCCAATCATGTATGAGTGCGTCCCTTGGGGTTTCTCCCAGAGGGGGAATCAGGGCAAAGTAGCTTCTACATTTCGTCTTCAAGTGGCTGGCGAAAAGGTCGCAGCAAGGCTGGCCCCACCTGCGGAATATTCTGTCCGCTATTTCTTTCTGTAGGGACCACTCGTGAGGCAACAGAAATGCTCTGCTCAGCTCGTCTGCTATCACGTTGGATTTCCCCAGGATGTGCATTGCTAACACAAAGTGCTGGGTGGATATAGCCCACTGCCATACTCTTAGGGCCTCGTGACAAAGGGGGTAGGACCTGGTTCCTTGTTTGTTCAAGTACCAGACCACTGATATGTTTGTCTGAATAACAATCGTACCCAGAGGAAGAGAGAGTCCTGCAAGTACAGCAACTCTAAAAGTACTGCTCTCATCAATAGGAAATTGATATGCAGATGTGTCTGTTGATTGGTCCATGTGCCTTGGGCTGTTCTTCCCTGAAAATGCCCCCCCACACCCACCCTACCAGGGAAGCGTCCGTGGTGACTGTGGCTGCTGGTGGGGGTAGAACAAAAATACGACCTATCATGACATGAAGAGAGGTCAACCCCCACTGAAGATCCTTGATCCTTTTTGCATGTGCTCATGATCATTATAAGATGAGACATTGGGAGCTCTTGGCAAGACCATTGAGTGAACAGATATTGCAGAATCCGCATGTGCATGAGACCCAAGGGTATGGCTAATATTGCAGCTGCCATCATGCCTAACAATTTTAAGTACGTCCGATGCTGGAGCCTTGTTTTTGGCTATGATACTGTGGACCTGCTGATGGAGTAGTAAGACTCTTTCTGCTGGAAGTCTCAGAGTGGTGATGGTGGTGTCCAATTCTGCTCCGATAAAAACAGTATGTTGTGATGGCGACAAGGCAGATTTTCCTGAATTTATTGTAATGCCCAGATGACTGCAAAGTGAAAGAGTGGTGTCCCTCGCTTGAATGAGCTGATAAAGAAAAGCACACCGGTGTTGCCCAGATAAAATCACCAACCTTTATTGAGAATAGTATAAAGCTTCACTGACTAAGCGCTTTCACCCTGGAAGGGCATCTTCAGAGTCAGTCTACACATTCAGTAATGATCTTTATATACACCTTACAATCAACAGTGTAATAAAATCTAATTAGGTACAATGAATCCATCATCTCCCACCCTTTTGGTAGTTAACCCTATGGTTGTCCATTAAACTACTTCATGTGTAACCTTCAGGGATCAATCCTTCGTTGCATAGTACACAATAGTGAACAAAAATAATAATACAAATCCTAATGTTTCTTGATCTAGCTAAATTTGTTAATAAAAAATAATGAATATATAAAATAACAATAAAAATGACACTTTAATACATGAATAATAAACATAATCCCTACATGTAATAACCAAAAAATGAAAATAAAAAATATTAAAAAATATTGTAAAGGATTATTATCAAAATATATAATCATTATTCAAATATATTAAATACAGGCTGCCTTGTGTTTTAATATACAAGCTAGGGATATGGTATCATTAATGCCAGGAGCATTACTGGCATCTAGTTGAATCTGCCAAAGGCATTCCCTAACCTCTAAAATAATTTTATAGTCTCCCCCAAACTCTTTAGTAAAAAGCCAGTCTATAACAAAAAATAAAAATTTCCTAAAGTTGGGACAATTGTTCGTGTGGTTGTATAGCGAGTTGGTGGATTTCTTGTTTTTAATGTCCCTATAATGTTCTAGGATTCTGTATCTCAACTTTCTAGTGGTCATGCCTATATAAAATGCTAAAAGGCAATCTAAGCAATGCCAAGAATCTTTAGGGTCGGGAGGGTGGCCTGATGGTTAAGGTGTTTACCTGACAAACACAAAGTGCAGGGTTTGAGTTTCACAAAGGATTATTGGCTAGGCTTAAAATGGCTCACAAGGGCAGTTAGCTTAGTACTAACTTAAGTATTTCCTAAGACTATATCTTCCAATGTCCTTTGAATAATGTTTTTAACTTCCATGGCTAGGAAATTATGCTGTAAAACCATTCCAGTTGGAATGTTTTTGTTATATTTGGTGATTCTTGCATTATTGCTGTCAACTGTCCTTTGTGTGTCTTTCAAAATGGGGATAAAATCAGTAGCCCTTCTTCTAGTGACATCATGTTGAAGCGTAATAAGCATATCCAAAGGGTAACCCCTTTGGACAAACAAATCCCTCAAAACCCCCATTTCATCAATAAATTTGCTGTCTTCACTAACAATACGTGACAACCTAATCATCTGTCCTTTGGCCACATTCTTTTTAACATAATAGGGATGA
Organism: Protopterus annectens; assembly: GCF_019279795.1. Taxonomy (NCBI): domain Eukaryota; kingdom Metazoa; phylum Chordata; order Ceratodontiformes; family Protopteridae; genus Protopterus; species Protopterus annectens. The sequence continues at coordinate 1,212,782,478 of NC_056727.1, forward strand.
CAACTGTCATAATGTAAAAATGAATTACTATAAGTTTTCTTCCTGTGTAAGTTGGATTCTATTTCTCCTTCTTTAATGTATAATCGTAGAACCAAATAATCTTACTATCAACATTGTATGTGAATTTTAAAAAAGAAGTAGTGTTTAAATATTTTATAAATTCCTCAACTTCATCCCGAGTGCCTTTCCAAAAGAAGAGGATGTCATCCAAGAATCTCAAATAAATAAATCAACCTAGATTTATATTCAGATTCCAGCACAAATTGCTCCTCCCATTCAGCTAAGACTAGATTGGTATATATGGGCGCACATTTAGCGCCCATAGCCACCCCAGTAGATTGTCTGTAAAAATCATCTTCGAACCCTATATAGTTGTTCTCCAGTACAATTCGCATCATATCAATCAACAAGCCTCTCTTAACCTGATGTAAGTCACTGTGTTTATCCAGACTCCTACTAAACCACTCCAACCCAGTGTCATTGGGAATCACTGAAAATAAATTTGTAACATCCACAGTTACAAAAAAAAAACCCTAAGGGTACATCAGATAAAGTCCTGAGGCAATCTAAGCAATGCCAAGAATCTTTTAATACATGCGGCAAATTATCCTGAACCTTCTTGGTCATAATGTCTATGAATGATGCTAATGGTTCCATTTTGGAACCTCTGGCTGCAACAATAGGTCTAAATGGGGGGTTGACCGTATTTTTATTAATTTTAGGTATCCCAAATAAACTGGGCATAACTGGATGTTCCACTTGTAAATATTTATATTCTTCTGCATCAATAATTCCTTCACAAAGCATCTCATAGAGTTGCCAATCAATCTTGGTGTATGCCTTATGGACGTCAAATTTAGAAACTTACTCATATGTATTGGAGTCACGAATAATACTCTGCATGTGCCAAGAGTAGTCAACATTCGTCATTATGACTACTCCTCCCTCTTTGTCTGGTTTCATAACTCTGTAATCAGTACTGGACGAAAGTTCTTTTAAGCAAAATGCTTCAGCCGATGTTAAATTTCTATTGTTGTCTACAGCAGGCCTTTTGTCAATCAGTCTCCTGATCTGAATAGTGCATAAACGTTTGAAGGCCAAGATCACAGGGTTATATGGAGAAATAAATGCACTGCTTCTCTTGAGTGTAAATATTTGCGTCTCCCTATCTAGTTGTACTTTGTTACGAAAAAACAACTTTAAATTTAGTTTCCTGGTATACAACTTCAGATTAATGAGCAATTTGCTAATGTCATATTTAAAGTTAGGAACAAAAGAAAAACCTTTTCTCAATAAACAAATGACTTTCGGATATCTCCAGGTCAGAATAGTTATAAATATGAAAGGATGTGTCTCCAATTATAGAGGGACCCTCATTAATATTGTTCTCCAAACATTGGGTCAAGATGATATCAATGGGGTTGAGGGAACTATTGACTAGTGGGTCGGTGTTGGTGGTTAAGCCATCCATACTTAAACACAAAGGAAAGTGGATCTCCACCTCTTGTGAGTGATTCATCTGTGATGCCAGTTGATGCCATAGGGTAAGCTCTTTTTTCTTTGTAAAGTATAAAGAAAAAAAGAGGTTACCCTATACCGAACATCAAAAAGGACAACTTATTCTACACAAGAAACAACTGGAGGGGTGGGGGTCAGAGGAGGAACAACTTCAACAACAGGAACTGGCATCAGAGGTTTTTCTTTTGTTCCTAACTTTAAATATGACATTAGCAAATTGCTCATTAATCTGAAGTTGTAAACCAGGAAACTAAATTTAAAGTTGTTTTTTAGTAACAAAGTACAACTAGATAGGGACACGCAAATATTTACACTCAAGAGAAGCAGTATATTTATTCCTCCATATAACCCTGTGATCTTGGCCTTCGAATGTTTATGCACTATTCAGATCAGGAGACTGATTGACAAAAGGCCTGCTGTAGACAACAATAGAAATTTAACATCGGCTGAAGCATTTTGCTTAAAAGAACTTTTGTCCAGTACTGATTACAGGGTTATGAAACCAGACAAAGGGGGAGGAGTAGTCATAATGATGAATGCTGACTACTCTTGGCACATGCAGAGTATTATTCGTGACTCCAATACATGAGTTAGTTTCTAAATTTGACGTCCATAAGGCATACACCAAGATTGATTGGCAACTCTATGAGATGCTTTGTGAAGGAATTATTGATGCAGAAGAATATAAATATTTACAAGTGGAACATCCAGTTATGCCCAATTTATTTGGGATACCTAAAATTCATAAAAATACAGCCAGCCCCCCCCCCCCCCCCCCATTTAGACCTACTGTTGCAGCCAGAGGTTCCAAAACAGAACCATTAGCATCATTCATAGACATTGTGACCAAGAAGGTTCTGGATAATTTGCCGCATGTATTAAAAGATTCTTGGCATTGCTTAGATTGCCTCAGGACTTTATCTGATGTACCCTTAGGGGATTTTTTATTTGCAACTGTGGATATTACAAATTTATTTTCAGTGATTCCCCATGACACTGGGTTGGAGTGGTTTGGTAGGAGTCTGGATAAACACAGTGACTTACATCAGGTGAAGAAAGGCTTGTTGATTGATATGATGCGAATTGTACTGGAGAACAACTATATAGGGTTCGAAGATGATTTTTTACAGACAATCTACTGGGGTGGCTATGGGCACTAAATGTGCGCCCATATATGCCAATCTAGTCCTAGCTGAATGGGAGGAGCAATTTGTGCTGGAATCTGAATATAAATCTAGGTTGATTATTTATGTGAGATTCTTGGATGACATCCTGTTCTTTTGGAAATGCACTCATGATGAAGTTGAGGAATTTATAAAATATTTAAACACTACCTCTTTTTTGAAATTCACATACAATGTTGATAGTAAGATGATTGATTATTTGGATCTACGATTATATATTAAAGAAGGAGAAATAGAATCCAACTTACACAGGAAGAAAACTTATAGTAACTCATTTTTACATTATGACAGTTGTCATCCCTATTATGTTAAAAAGAACGTGGCCAAAGGACAGATGATTAGGTTGTCACGTATTGTTAGTGAAGATAGAAAATTTATTGATGAAATGGGGGTTTTGAGGGATTTGTTTGTCCAAAGGGGTTACCCTTTGGACATGCTTATTACGCTTCAACATGATGTCACTAGAAGAAGGGCTACTGATTTTATCCCCATTTTGAAAGACACACAAAGGACAGTTGACAGCAATAATGCAAGAATCACCAAATATAACAAAAACATTCCAACTGGAATGGTTTTACAGCATAATTTCCTAGCCATGGAAGTTAAAAACATTATTCAAAGGACATGGGAAGATATAGTCCCTAAAGATCTACATGACACACTAGGTAAAACTCCTCTTTTTATCAACAGTAGGGATTTAAATATTAAGGAGTGCTTAGAGAGAACACCGACAACTTTTGATGAAAGACCTGCAAAAATGGCTAAGTGTGGCAATTGCAAAGCATGTAAATACATCAACGATGGCCCCTATGTCTCTGTGGGGAACTTTAAGAGGACATTGAGGAGCCCAGGCTATTGCAACTGCAACACCAATATGGTAATTTACATGGCCACCTGTCTTTCTTGTCCAGCATTTTATATAGGCATGACCACTAGAAAGTTGAGATTCAGAATTCTAGAACATTATAGGGACATTAAAAACAAGAAATCCACCAACTCGCTATACAACCACACGAACAATTGTCCCAACTTTAGGAAATTTTTATTTTTTGTTATAGACAGGCTTTTTACTAAAGAGTTTGGGGGAGACTATAAAATTATTTTAGAGGTTAGGGAATGTCTTTGGCAGATTCAACTAGATGCCAGTAATGCTCCTGGCATTAATGATACCATATCCACACGAACAATTGTCCCAACTTTAGGAAATTTTTATTTTTTGTTATAGACAGGCTTTTTACTAAAGAGTTTGGGGGAGACTATAAAATTATTTTAGAGGTTAGGGAATGTCTTTGGCAGATTCAACTAGATGCCAGTAATGCTCCTGGCATTAATGATACCATATCCCTAGCTTGTATATTAAAACACAAGGCAGCCTGTATTTAATATATTTGAATAATGATTATATATTTTGATAATAATCCTTTACAATATTTTTTAATATTTTTTATTTTCATTTTTTGGTTATTACATGTAGGGATTATGTTTATTATTCATGTATTAAAGTGTCATTTTTATTGTTGTTTTATATATTCATTATTTTTTATTAACAAATTTAGCTAGATCAAGAAACATTAGGATTTGTATTATTTTTGGTCACTATTGTGTACTATGCAACGAAGGATTGATCCCTGAAGGTTACACATGAAGTAGTTTAATGGACAACCATAGGGTTAACTACCAAAAGGGTGGGAGATGGATTCATTGTACCTAATTAGATTTGATTACACTGTTGATTGTAAGGTGTATATAAAGATCATTACTGAATGTATAGACTGACTCTGAAGATGCCCTTCCAGGGTGAAAGCGCTTAGACAGTGAAGCTTTATACTATTCTCAATAAAGGTTGGTGATTTTATCTGGGCAACACCGGTGTGCTTTTCTTTGTTACTAGTCCTTTTACTGTTTTGAATGAGCTGATGGCCTGGTGGTGGCAGTGAGGAACCAATCATCTAGGTACGGAAACACCTAGAATCCTAAATGTCTCAGGTGAGCCGTGACCACTGCCATGCATTTGGTGAACACTCCGAGCGCTGTAGTGAGACCAAAGAGCAGGGCTCAAAACTGGTAATGATTGGCTCCCAACCAGAAGCACAGATGATCCCTGGATGGTCTGGCCATTTTTATATGGTAGTACGCATCCTGGAGATCTATCGACCAAATCCAATTGTCTTTCCCTAAGAAGGGAAGTATTGACTGAAGCGTGACTATCCGAACTTCTTCTTGACAGCTCTGTTTAGCCTGCTGTGGTCCAAAATAGGTCTCCAGTCTCCTGTCTTTTTTGGAACTAAAAAGAATCTTGAGTAAGTTCTGGATCCTGTCTGGTCTGCTGGGACTGGTTGGATGACTCTTTCTTAGCAACATTTGAACCTCTACTGTTGCTTGTTCCCTGTAACTGGGTGGAACGTCTGGGATTTTTCTTTCCGGTGGAGGGGGTGTGGCAAAAGGAATGAAATATTCTCTGGAAAGGATACTTTGTACTCAGTTGTCATTTGTTATTTTGAGCCAGGCGTCTGGACACAAAGATAAGCGACCCCCAACTGCCTCCAGAGTAGGACAGTTGGACCTCCGGAGCGCTGGTAGGGCTTCTCAAAGAAGTGATCTCTGTCATCCTGGTTTTGCAGACCCCCTCTGCTGCGAGTGCGGCATCTTCCATTATTGCCCCCTCCTCTGTCCCTGGAGGGGGGTTCACCACATGTGTCCTGAAAGGCTCCATGGGCTTTTTGGAACCATATCTTTCCTCCCCTTTGACCCTTGGGGTATTGTCTGGTAGGGGTGGAAAAATGGACTCCGACGGCAGACAGTCTTTCCTTCTTGCTCACACCTGGTCAAAGTTTCCTTAGCTTTGGGCCCGAAAAGAGACGAGCCATCAAAAGGGGTATTTACGAAGGATGACGAAGGGCTCTGTGAAGGACCACAAGCACATCCAGGAGTATCTCCAAAGAGCAATGCCTGTACCCGCTGTCCTTCTTGTTCCATCAGCTGCATACGAAATGAGGCACATGGACGAGTTAACAATGGAATTGAGGGTAGCAAGCTGGGAGGCAACTTTATCTGAAGCTACTGCAGTTACTGTACCCTGTAGAGTATCTCCAAGCTCTTTAAGGAGATCTCTTTGCAGTCTAGTGAAATGGGTCAGATAGTTGAGCGATCGCAATGCAAAAGTCGCTGAACTGTAATTGCGCTTCCCACATCTATCCATGATCCTGGAATCTCTGTTAGGAGGCTGGATAGAAGAGGAAGTTTCTGAAATTTCCTTTTTGGTGGCTGCCGCCACCACCATGGCATCAACTGGCACACCTTTGTTCAGAAAGGATTTGTCCTGGGGAGCAGAGAATAATTTATTAGGCCTCCTGGGGACAAGCAGCATGGTGTCTGGAGACTCCCACGCCCTTCATGAGACCAGCTGCATAAGCTCATCGAAGGGCGAAGACACTCAAGAGGTGGAGGTTTGAGACCCAAAAGCTTTCAGGAGAACCGACTAGTCTTCAGTAGGGTTGGTGGACTGCCAGTCACCCCTCTGCCTAAGGATTTCTAATATCTCAGCAAATGAGATATCCTCAGAGGGGGACCGTGGGGACCCTTCTGATTCATCCAAGTCAGTATTGGATGTCAGGGACTCCTGAGAGGAGTCTAGATGCTTCCTCTTACAGATTCTCTTCCTGGGAACCTCATCAGTGGGGGCTTCTGGTGAGGTCTCGGAAGAGTAGGGGCCACCCAATGGGGCTTCCTGAGGCTCTAGGTCTCTACGCTTGGCAAGGATCTGTGAAGCAGAAGCAGACACAGGTGCTTTAGGGAAGGAGGTTGCCGGACCAGAAGACACAGATGTCTTAGGAGACAGAACTCTCCTCATGGCTTCCAAGACACCTTTGCTCCAATGCGGAGGGACTGACTGATCCAAAGAAACCATCGATACCCCTGGCACTGGGACAGTAAGCTCCAAGCCAGAGGTAGGAGCCGAGCTCATCCGAGCCGAAGCCCCAAGAAGCAGAGTCGGAACCAACAAGTTGGTCCGACTATCCTCCCTGGACCCAACCAGTAAACAGAGCCGAAGGCACTGGAGCAGGCATCGGCTCTGAAGGCTCCACAATCAATAAGTCCGACTCCTCCGGCTCTGAAGGACTGGTATGGCTTAGAGGAGGAAGAGTAGCTGGTAAGAGGGTCTTCGGTTCCAAAGCCGCTTGGGTCGGAGCCGATAAGAATTTAGCAAAGGCCGGTGCCTGTAAAAGCTTCTGCACCACACGATCCACATCCAAATTGGAAAGGCTAATCCAAGACTGAGATGAGTGGATAGAAGGTGGTACAGACTGTAACAGTGGAGATTTAGGTACTTTGGATACTGGTTCCAAAACTGGGGACCGGCTCCAAAAGGATAAGATGGTTGGCTCCAAGGTCTGTGGAGCCGACGTCTAATAATTTTTCGATGTCTTACTCTCAGAAGTCTTGGAAGACTTTGAGGACTTCCTGGATCCATCTTGGTCACTCAAAGCTTCTTGGAATGAGGGTTTGAATAAACCTCTATCGATCAATTTTCTCTTTCTCTCCTGGAGAACCCTAGAAGAGAAAGAATGACATATGGAGCAGCTATCGTGGAGATGCAATGCTCCCAAACAATAAACACAGTTAACATGACTGTCAGTGACAGACATTTTCTGGCCACATTTAGGGCATTTTTTAAATCCTGATTTAGAGTGTTTGCCTTGGTTAGCCTTATTATACAAACCACCATATCAAAAAACGTTACTGTAAAAAAGGATTTTAAAACTATTTTAAATCAATAACAATCAACAACCCCTTTGAAAAAATATGGGCTAAAAAGTCACATACGCACACAAAAAATATTTATCTAAACAGAAGATAGATAAAGTATCAAGTTGCGACAGAAAGTCACTGTCTAAATGCACACAACAATACTATATGCTACTAACTAATAATCTAAACTAGGCCTAGGAAAAATGAGGCCAAATAGTAATTTAAGAAAAAAGCACATCAAGGTAAAGGGAACTGCACAATAAAGCTGTAAGGGCTTGTATAAGTATCTAAAACTACTATATAGAAGGAATTATCAATACAATGAAAAATATTTGAAAAAATAAGGTTTTTACTGGCCCGAGCTAGCGAGAAAGTACAGTTTTGTACCTACCATAAATGTAGATGTTCGAGTGTTCACCCTGCTGCAGTCATCACACTTGGGTTATCCTGTCGTCAAGCGGTCCCGCAGTCGGCCGGAATTCCAAAGTCTTGGTCCGGCGTCGGTTGCTGTCGCTTATTCCCTGACATCAATGCGCCAGGGGTATATATAATGCAACCGATGCCATTTTCTTCCGTTTTTCTTGCCCCAGATGTCGGGTGCCCCCAAAAAGGTGGTCAGTAATTAGTACCAAATTGAGTAACCTTTGCACAAACACAAAATCCCTTCAGCTATAAGCAAATACATCAGTAAGGTATTGAAGAGATTTAGCCAGTAGATCAGAGGGGGTGGAGGGAGGGTAACCTGGACTGCAACAGGGTGAACACTCAAACATCTACATTTATGGTAGGTACAAAACTGTACTATGTTCATCGTGTTACCCTACTGCAGTCATCACACTTGGGTTGAATCCCAAAGCTAAGGATGGGAGGAGGTATCATAGAGGGTTAGTGGAGGCTATAAGGCCCTGCAGAACTGCAGTGGCGAAGCCCGCCCTAGTCTTAGAGTAAAGAGGTAAGTGATAGTGTTTGGTAAAGGTGTGTACTGAACTCCAAGTTGCAGCTTCTAAAAGCTCCTTGGTTGGAACCCCCCTGAGAAAGGCTGTAGAAGTAGCTGTTGCCCTGGTAGAGTGGGACCTAATGGTAGCAGGAACTGGTTTTCCATGATGGGTATAGCAGAAACGTATGCAATGACCTATCCATTTAGAAATGGTTTGCTTTGGTATAGCCTTCCCTTGAGAAGCTGTAGCATAGGATACAAAGAGCTGGTCAGATTTTCTGAAAGTCTTAGTTTTGTCCAAGTAGTAACGAAGTTGCCTGTGAATGTCCAAGGAATGCAGGAGTCTCTCACCTTTGTTCTGTGGATTTGGGAAGAAGGTGGGTAAGTGGATGGTTTGATTTAAAGACACACTGGAAACCACCTTAGGCATAAAGAAAGGATTAGTTCATAGAGAAACTCTGTCTTGATGAAAAATGAGGAAAGGTTCCACTGGCATTAGTGCCTGTAGCTCTGAGACTCATCTAGCTGAAGTTATTGCTAGCAGCAGGGCAGTCTTCCATGATAGGAACTGAAGATCTGCAGAGAAAGCTAGTTCAAAGGGAGGTAGCGTTAGTTTTTCCAGAACAAAATTGAGGTCCCATGTTGGTGTAGGAGCTCTCCTGGGTGGTCTAATGTTTTTTGCCCCTCTGAGGAACTGCCTTAGAAGTGGATGCGAAAATAAAGGTGGATCCGTGTTGTAGTGGGCTGAAATAGCTGAAGCATGGATTTTAATGGAGGAGAAAGAAAGTCCTTTGTGCAACAGCTCAGTGAAATACTGTAGAATGTGAGGCTGAATTGTGTCTTGGCCTTTAGCTTGGTTCCAGGCACAAAACCTTTTCCATTTGTCCGAATAAGCCTTCCTGGTGCTTGGCCTCCTGGCTTCCAGAATAACATCCAGAACTGCTTGGGAAAGAGGAGTTGGCTGGATGCTTAGTTGATTTGCCATGCAGCCAGATTTAAGGTTTTGAGCTGGCTGTGAAGAATCTGATTGTTTTGTTGTGTGAGCAAATGGGGAATTTGTGGCAATTTCCATGGTGGGCCGTGGGCCATATTCCTCAATAGCGTACCAGTGCTGGCGTGGCCAGTCTGGGGCTATGAGAATCAGTCATGGTCTCTCCTTTTTGACTTTCAGAAGTACCTTTGTGAGGAGAGGCAATGGAGGGAAGGCATATACTGTCAGGTTTTTCCAACTGACAGAGTGCGTCCACTTTCCAAGCTTGATGGTGAAGTGTCCTTGTACAAAATTTTGTTAGTTGATAGTTTTGAGGACTGGCAAACAGGTCTATGTCTGGAAGGCCCCATTTTTGAGTTATCATTGCAAATATTTGTGGATCTAGTTTCCACTCGTGGGGATCCTTGATGTTTCTGCTGAGGTCGTCTGCCAATGTGTTCTTCTGTCCTGGCAGGAATTGAGCTTGTAGCTGAACTTGGTAAGCCAGAGCTGTGTTCCATAAGATCATTGCTTGCCTGCATAGAGGGTAGGAATGTGTACCCCCTTGTTTGTTTATGTACCACATTACTGTGGTGTTGTCCGTCTTTATTGTAAGTTGTCCTGGATGTAATAGATCCTTGAAGGCTGTCAGAGCTTTCTGTACAGCTAGCATCTCTTTTTGATTTATGTGCAGATTCCTTTGATCTGCAGTCCATATGCCTTAAACGCACTGTCCTGCCATGTGTGCCCCCCAGGCGTAATCTGATGCAGCTGTTGTGATAGTTTGCCTGGCTGGGGGCAAGGTGAAAGGCTGACCCTTGTTGAGGTGACATGCCTGTGACCACCATAGAAATTCCTGTTGTAGGCAGGGAATGAGAGATATCATTGTGTCCAAGCTGTGGCTGTGTTGAGACCATACGCTTTTTAGGTACCACTGTAACTTCCTCATATGCAGCTTTGCAAATGGTATTATTAGTATGCAAGATGCCATGAAGCCCAAGCCCTGCAGAATTTTTCTTGCCGTTAATTGGGTCTTTGTTGCCATTGTTTTGAAATATTGAGTCAGTTGTAGTTGTTTGTCTGGCGTAAGATAAGCCTTCTGGGCCATTGTATTCAAGCTGGCACCCAGGAATGTCATATTTTGTGAGGGTACTAGTTTTGACTTCTTTTTGTTTACTCTGTACCCAAGGTAGTTTAGTAGAGGTTTTACAAAGGCCAGATGATGTAAGAGAATGTCCTTGCTTTCTGTTTGGATGAGGCAGTCGTCCAGGTACGGGTATATTTGAATTCCTCTTTGTCTGCAGTATGCAATTACTGGTGCCAGGCATTTTGTGAAGACTCTGGGTGCAGTAGATAAGCCAAAGGGCAGTGCAGAGAATTGGTAATGGGTTGAACCTGCAATGAAATGGAGGTATCTTCTGCAATTTTGTCTGATAGGGACATGCAGGTATGCCTCCTTGAGGTCCAATGTTACTAGCCATGCTTCCTTGCCCAACATGGGAAGAAGCTGCTGTAGTATTAGCATTTTGAATTTGGGTACTTGTAAGTAAGTGTTTAGAATTGAAAGGTCCAGAATTGGTCTCCAGGCATTGTCCTTTCTGGGCACTAGAAAGAGTCTTGAGTAAAATCCTTGGCCTTGCTCTCGAGTAGGTACCAGATGAATGGCTCTCATGTCCATGAGAGCTGTAATTTGCTTTTGTGCCTCTGCCCATTGATTTTGTGGCAGGTTTGGCATTCCTCTTTTCATTGTCAAGGTGTGAAAATGGAATCTGTATCCTCGCAAAATTATGTCTAGGACCCATTTGTCCTTTGTGACAATGTGCCAGTTGTCTGAAAAAAGTGCGAGTTTTCCTCCCAAGGGGGCTGCCAAGAGAGTATTGCTTGGCCAGATGAGGTGCAAGTCATTGAGTTTGCCTTCTGGTGGATTGGGACCTGTCTTCTCCTCCCTTCTGTGTTGTAGTGCCCCATAAGCGAGGTTTGTACTGGGCTTGTGGTTGTCCTCTGCCCCTTGGACGTCTGTATTTACTCCTCTGTGGTTTGTCAGTAGCTGGAAAGGACCAATTTTTTGTTGGCCAGTTTCTGCTGAAGCGAGGGGGTTGTACCTGTAGGAAATCTTTGACTGTCTGCATAGATTTTGCCTTATCCTCCATTTTCTTTAAGACTTCTTCTGCTTTAACTCCGAAAAGAGCATCCTGCTGTAAGGGAGCATCTAGAAGTTTTGCTTTAACATGATCAGGGAGAGTTTGTTCCTTTAACCAAGCATGCCTACGTATGACAGACCCAGTGACAGCTGCTCTGCAGGAGGCCTCCAAAGAATCAAACTCACATTGTAAGGTATGTTTGCCCACCTGTTCAGTGGCATGCAACAGATCCTGTATTTCTTTCAATTCAGATTGTTGAGGGAGAGTGGTTATCCTTTGCTTTAACTGAGAGATTAGAAATTGCTGATACTATAAGCATGTGAAATTGGCGATTTAGTGCCCTCATAGCTAGTGTGGCTGAGGTGTAAACCTTTTTTCCCCACCTGTCTAGTGCTCTGGAATCCCTCTCAGAAGGTACAGGGTTTTTAGCCATAGAAGCCTTAGCCCCCTTGGGTCCCTGGGAGATGGTCTCTGGGTCAGCTACAGGGCTTTTGTAAATAAATTTGTGGGAATCAGGCACTCTATAGTATCTGTCAGGCTTAGCCGGAGCAGGAGGTAGAGAGTCTGGGTTCAAACTGGATTCTAAATAAACATCATCCACAATGTCCAAAACTGGTGGGATGGCAAGTGGTCTATGTTGGGGGAGTAAAAGAAACTCTCTGAGCCTTTTCTTCGAGTCAGAGTAGTCCTGACCTTCCCAGTGAAAATGTTCCCTCATAGTGTGTAAAGTTTCCCCAAAGGAGTAGTCTTCAGGAGGAGAAGCCGAGGGAATGGAATCCTCAGCATCAGAATCTTCATAAGGGGAGAAGGAGTAATCTTGGTCCTCAGAGGAGTCTGAAGAAATGGACACTTGTTCAGAGGATGCATAATCTTCCTCTTGTCTAGACCTTTTGTCAGGAGGGGGCTGGGAACCCTTGATTAAAGAGATCAAATCTTCAGCCATTTTGAGCATCTGTTTCTTAGGCATGGGGCCTTGAACAGGAGACTGAAGTGCAGTCCTTTTTGATTTAGTAGGAGTCTTCGTCTTAGAAAACGTTTTAATGGTGAGCGTCGTCTGTCTGAAAACGCCTTCAGAAACCGATGGGGTTTCTGTAGCACCGACGTCTTTTGCAGCAATGTCGTCGATAGGGCCTGAACTAAATGGCTGCGTCAGCCTGGTACATTCCGCGAAAAATTCCATAGCGGTCTCGGGTTCCAGATCTGCGGTAGTCAGGGGCTGCGTCAGAGCCTCACTGAGGACTGGAGAACTGGAGACCGGACCAGCCGAGGCCTCGGAATCTGGCTTAGGCCTGGGCTGTCTGTCCTTATCCTTGCATTTTTTGTGCACGCCAGTAGTCAGTTGCTCCGACGGCATAGTGTAGTTAAATTTCCTACCGAAGTAGTGTCGTGCGAAATCAAAGCGTCTTTTAATAGTATGCTTATTAAACCTAGCACAAAAACGACAACTAGTGACGTCGTGGTCTGGGCCTAGGCAAGGTATGCAATAAGAATGAAAATCCTTATGAGGTATTTGCTTCCCACAAGAAATACAATTGTTAACTTTTTCTGACATCGGTCTGAGGCAAGAAAAGTTTCCCCAACGGGGTACTTAGCTTTATAGAAGACTTTGGTCTGAAATTCGAATTCAAAAATCTCAGGAGTCGGCCGACCGGCACTTGCGAACTGCTTCTGCTTCGGGCACCGCGTGGCAAGAAAGACTGAAGAAAATGGCGTTGGTTGCATTATATATACCCCTGGCGCACTGACATCAGGGAAGAAGCGACAGCAACCGACGCCGGACCAAGACTTTGGAATTCCGGCTAACTGCGGGACCGCCTGACAACAGGATAACCCAAGTGTGATGACTGCAGCAGGGTAACATGATGAACATTCTCCGATCTATTGCAGCAGCAAACTAGATCTGAGGTAACTCTAGGTGCATCATGGGATAGGGACTTGGCCTCGAACTATCTGAAGACCTTGAGCTTTGTAGTAGGCCGACTCTGAGCAGAGGATCAGCTCCGAACCCATCTGTAAGAATGAACAGCGAGATAGAACAACCTCACATCTAATAAGCCTAACATGTTTTGTTCTTTGTATGCACTAAATCCATCAAAGCCCCATGTGCACTCATATACTGCAAATTATTTCCTTATTATTATTAATAATTATTAGTAGTCTTGGGGTCAGAGACCCCCAAAGAAATATGCGTCTCTGTATGGACAGCAGATATCAAGGGGAAGGAGGGAGGGAAAGCATGACTGCAGCAGTGAATATACTTGAGCATCTACATTTCTGGTCTGTGTACACAATTGTACTATGTTCTTAGTGTTTCACTGCTGCAGTACTAACCATTGGGAAGATTCCCAAAACTGAGGAGAAGGGTGGAAGCTTGATAGAAACTTAAGACTGGGTGAGCATGTCCTGCAGAATTGTAGAGGCAAACCCAGCCCTAGCTTTTGAGAATAGATTCGGATGGCAATGTTTGATGAATGTGTGGACTGAAGTCCATGTGGCAGCTTCCAGGATGTCCTTGGTGGGTACCCCTCTAAAGAATGGTGTGGAAGTAGGGGTTGCCCTAGTGGAATGGGTTCGGATGGTCCTAGAGGGTGGTTTTCCATGCAAGGAGTAGCAAAAATGGATGCAGTGTGCTAGCCATTGGGAAATGGTCTGTTTGGGTATTGGTTTCCCCTGTGCCCCTGATTTAAAGCTGACCAAGAGCTGGTTAGCTTTCCTGAATGTCTTTGTACGATCCAGATAAAATCCGAGTTGCCTGTGCATATCCAAAGAATGCAGTATCCTTTAGGTTCATAGGTAGGTACTAGGCTATCGGCCCTAGGGCCTATACAAGCTCAGTCAAAAAGGTACCCTGGCTTTTGCCACCCAAGAAAATTATTTTCCTGTGCCACTGTCGAGCAGAGCCACAGAAGTGATCCATGGGGTGAATTTCCTATTTCCCATCCAATCATCAAGATTTTTCTTGAAGAGTACTAATGAGGAGCTTTGTTTGATATAGATAGGTAGTTTATTCCAGAGTTTGGGAAGTCTCTGGGACAGGAATCTATTCTTCCAGCATGTTCCGTTTATTGTGGTGACAAGGTTTAGGTCCCTAGAGCGTGTAGCTCGGAGGGATTGGGACTTCTTTAAGTGGAGAATGTCCAACAGCTCTGGGTTTGACATAGCTTTGTATGTTAGGCAGAGATCACCTCTGACTAGGCGATATGCGACGAAGTAAAGCTAGAGTTTGAGACGGTCTGCGTAGGGCATCTGTTTGAGGCCGGTAATCCTCTTTGTGAGGTATTTCTGTGGCCTTTCCAGTTGTTGTAGATGTCTTGTGAGGTACACACCAAAAGGGGCGTTGTACTCTATAATGGGTCTAATGAGTAATAAGTAGAGGGGAACAATGACCTCTTTTTTTCTGGATGAGAAACCTTTTGTGATGAGGTGTGCCACATAGAAGGACTTCCTGACTACTGTGATGTGATTATCAAAGGAGAGACTACTGTCCACCTGTGTCCCAAGGTCTCTTATCACACTTTCAGTGTTAAGTATACTACCACCTATGTTGTAGTTCATGGGTGCAGAGTTTTTACCAAAGGGGATGACAATGCACTTTTTGGCATTGAGCTTGAGGCCATGGTTTTGACACCAGGCATCTGTCTCCGTGAGGCCCTTTTGTAGGATGTCCACATCATTAGGAGTTTTGATTATGGCTCCTAGTTTGCAGTCATCTGTGAACTTAGTTAGCCAAAGACCTTCTGTGTTAGCCTGTACTTCAGAGAAGTAGATACCAAACAGGAGAGGACCCAGAACTGAACCCTGTAGTACTCCACTTGTCACTGGACTGACGTCGGATTTGGAGTCTGCTACTTTCACAGTTTGGGTTCTGTCAGTGAGCCAGTTGCCATCCCATCTTGTGACATAGGGATTTATACCTAGTTTAGTGAGTTTGTCTACAATTCCAGAGTGGGGGATTGTGTCGAAAGCCTTGACAAGATCTAGATAGGCTGTGTGAACCACCTTACCCTCGTCTATGGCTTTAGTGACTGCTTCAAAGAAGTCTATCAGGCTTAGGAGACATGATCTGCTTTTTACAAACCTGAACTGGGTGGGGTCCAGAGTTTGGAGATTACCAATGTTTTTGTTTATAAGTTCCATGATGATACATTCCATAGCCTTGCAGACCAGGCTCGTCAGGCTAATGGGGTGGTAGTTCCCGGGGTCCGTGGTGGCTCCACCCTTGTGGAGTAGGATAACCGCCGTTGTGCGCCATTCAGCGGGCACAAAGCCTGAGGTGAGGCTATGATTGAACATGGTACTTAGGTGGAGTGCCAGTTCATTCTGTAGTTCATGTAGAACGCAGCCTGGGATGTTGTCTGGTCCCATGGATGCTGTGTTCTTGGCTTTGGAAAGTGTGGTTTTTACCTGTGCAGCCGTGATTACAGGAACTTTGCATTCTTCCGGTATAGAGATGGACTCTTTAGGGGGTGAGGGAGGGGTAAAGATAGCACCGAACCTATCTTCCAAGATGTTGGCAATATCAGTTGGGACTGTATATTTATAGTGCCATTGTGCTATAACTCAGAGCAGATCTGAGTGTTTCCATTGAGATTCTTGACTTAGCTATAGAATGCTTTGTGATTGTCTTTAGAATCAGTGGCGATTTTGTTTTCGTAACTAGCTTTGGAGGATTTTATCAGGGATCACAGCTTCTTACTGAGGCTGTCCAGGGAGCTCCTCCACTCGTAGGATTTTACTCTCTTTTGCAACAGTTTCTTCCTTCTGTTGTACAGTTTGTTTATGGCAGGGGACCACCAGATTGGCTTCCTTTTTTTGGAGGATAGCGTCTTGGTTCTGTTTGGGATAGCACGATTCATGTACTCGTGTAAGTACTTATAAAGTGCAGTTGTGTAGCATTCAGTAGTCATAACTGTATTGTCCATTTGCATGGGTGTCATGAAGTTCACCACTTCTGTCTTAAAAAGCATAAAGTTGGCTTTGGAGAAATTTTTTTACCATGGTTTCCTTAATGGGAGGTGGGGGCAGGATGTGGATATCTAGGGTAGTTAGCTTATGGTCGGATCGGACCAATGAGGTGTTGACTTCAGGTGTGGAACACCGGTCACTCATGCTGGTAATGACTAGATCTAGGATATTGTTGCCCCTGGTGGGGGTGTGGATAAGTTGATCCAGGGCATTAGAGTTTATGAATTCCAGAAAGCGTTGAGCGAAGGAGTTGGCACATGAGTAGTTTTCCCAGTTAATGGTGGGGTAGTTGAAATTGCCCATTATTAAGGTGTTTGGTTGAACCCTAATACAGTACATCAAGAAAAGAGGAGTGGGAATCCTGGGGCATGGTGGGGGATCTGTAGCAAGCTACAATTTGGATTGCAGTTTTGCCCAGAGTTAGTTGCACTTGGATAACCTCGGCTGCATTATGCTGAGCAACTAGCCTGGCGGTGTGGATATCCTTAATGAATATGGACACACCTCTGCCTTTGGTGTTCCGGTCCGGGTTACATGGCCGAAAGTGTAGTATGAGTTATAGCCTGGGAGTGCAGGGGTGCTCTCTGGAGCCTTGAACCAGGTCTCAGTCACTGCACAGATATCGATGTTCTCCATTTTAAGGAGTGCCTCGAGTGAGTGCATTTTGAGACTTAGACTTCTAGCATTGAGTAGCATCACCCTCAGTTTTTGCTTGCCTGTTCCTGTTATGGAGGTGAATTTGTCATTTGAACCTTGCCTAAAAATGGCACTATAGGGGCGGCAAGGATTTTAGCCAGTATCCGGAATCCCAGGGGTGACAGGTGCAGGCCATCTCTGGCAAAGCATCGGGGTCTGTCAACCCTGTCATCCCAGGCAGACAGATACTGGATCCCTTTAGAATGACACCAGAAGCTTAGCCAATTGTTGAAGTCAATCATTTTGTCCTTGTACTGCGGTATCATTCTGGGTGATGGCAGAATGCTTCTCAGGGCTAGGGTCATACCTGCCTGGGCTACAAGATCGGAGAGCTCTTCCATGTCTCTTTTCATGTAGTCCAGGGAGGTACGTCTCAGGTTGTTCACACCAACATGGACAATGACAGAGTCATATTTGTATTTGTTGTGGAGTGACCTGAGTGCGTGGGTTATGTGGCAGATCCTGACACCAGACAGGCAGCTGACAGTAACCTTCTCCTTGTTTTGCCTGGTGAGTGGGACATCAGTGTGCCTGACTATAGAATCACCTATGACTAGTGTGTTGGGTACGTTGTTTTGCCTTATTGGCTGTGGTTGAGTGGCACACTGTCTGTGGGCTGTGTGTCATTTGGGTTGTGTTGGGGGGTGGAAGTTGCTTGCATTTCTGCTTTGGAAGTCTCTGTTGCTTGAGCAGATTACGGAGAGCCTCAGCGAATGTTTTTATGGGTTTCTATGTGTGGATTTTGTTGGTGTAGATTTAGTGAGACTATGTGATGAGTGTGGTGTGGTGCAAGTGTTTACCTTCTCCTCTTGACTGTCAAGTTCAGTCTTGGTTGGAGAGAACTTTACCTCCAGTTTGGCTAGATAAGTGCATCCCTCACAGGTTGTAGTGTTGGGTGGTAGGAGGAGAGGGTTGTCTGTTTACATGAGGCAATTTCTACATTGCCCCAAGATGCCCAGATTCATCAGATAGACAGGAGAGAACACTGGAAGCTGACCCTTGGACATGCCTGAATAAAAAACTATTTTCCTCTAGATAAGTGAGGAAAGGTAGTACAAGAGCTGTTTTTCTCTAAGCAAGTGAGGAAAACAAGTATCAAAACTGTTTTCCTCTAGGTAATGAGGAAGGTTGAGTGCTGTAGTAATTAACAGCTTATTTAGTGCTTACAAGTTCTGAACAAATGCTGATCACGAATAAGCAAATTCAAGTGCTAAAACTAAGAATCTGTATCCAGATTAACTAGTTTCTGGACGGCACAGTGGTAGCGTTGTCACCTCAGAGCAAGAGGTTCTCCGGTTTGATTCTCGGCTGGGGTGCCTTCTGTGTGGAGTCTGCATGTCCTCCCTGCATTCGTGTGGGTTTCCTCCCACATTACAATGACATGCATCTGGAGCCTTTCTCCCCGGGCCTCCGCTGAAAATTGGCTTTGTTCCAAGTCGGACTTTCCCAGTTAAGAAATGATAAATAAATAAAAAATAAGTTACAGGAAAGGGGGGAAACAAGTGCAAATGCGGGCTTTTAAATCAGAAAGTGGAGAGAGAGAGATGGAAAAACTGCCCAAACAGCCAATAACTACAATTTCTGGGCCAGAACCACTCCTTATGTGGTAGATAGGTTACCTAGTGCTTACCACTCCCACTGATAAGCTAGAAGGCATCCCTACAACACAGAAAGCTTGGGGGGCTCAGAAGCTTACATACAGTCCTGGATACAGCAAATTGGAATCTGGACTACACTAGTTACAGGAAAGGTAGGAAACAGGCTTAGATATATATTTTTTTAACCCTTATTCTGAGGGTTAGTTGAAGAAGGTGGGCAAGTGGATGGCCCAGTTGAGGGTAACATCCAAAACCACCTTTGGCATGAAGGAGGAATTGGTTCTCAGGGAGACCCTGTCTGCATGGAAGATGATAAATGGCTCAGTGGCTATTAAGGCTTGAAGCTCTGACACTCTCCTGGCTGAAGTAATAGCCAGGAGAAAGGCAGTCTTCCAAGGGAGGTACTCTAATTCTGAGGATGCTGCAGGCTCAAAAGGAGGCAGAGTAAGCTTTTTTAAAACATAGCTCAGGTCCCAAGTTGGGGTGGGCTGTCTTCTGGGAGGCCTGATATTAGAAGCTGCTCTAAGGAACTGTTTGATAAGAGGGTGGGAGAACAATGGCTGTTCTGTGTCAAAGTGTGCCGAGATGGCAGAGGCATGGATCTTTATGGAGGAGGAGAGACCCTTGTTAAGAAGCTCAGCAAGATAATCTGGAATAAAAGGAATGGAGGGCAGATTTATGTCTGCCCCCTTGGAATGGGTCCAGGAGCAGAAGCTTTTCCATTTTCCTGTGTAAGATTTTCTGGTGCTGGGCCTTCTGGCTTCTGTGATGATGTCAAGGACTTGCTTATTTAGCATAGGATTCCTTGTTGGTTATGGGAGAATAAGCCATGCTGAGAGTTTGATGTCTGAAGGTCTGGGTGCAGCACTGTCCCCCCCTCCCCCGGGATAGCAGGTGAGGTATCAGAGGTAGCTGCCGGGGGGCTGGTGAGATAGGCTGCGCAGCAGTGGGTACCAATGCTGTCTGGGCCAATCTGGGGCAATGAATATTGCTCTTGGTTTTTCCTCCCTTATCTTGATTAATACTTTTGGAATGAGAGGAAGAGGTGTGAATGCATACATAAAAAGGGGATTCCAAGGGAATGTCAGGGCATCAACCTTCCAGGCCAGGTGATGGTACTCCCTGGTGCAGAATTTCTGTACTTGGTGATTTAGATGAGATGCAAAGAGGTCCGCCTGGGGGGTCCCCATGTGTGGGTAATTTGCAGAAAAAATGTCTCTGTGTAGTTGCCATTCGTGTGGGTCCAGCAGGTTTCTGCTTATGTGGTCTACTAGGGTGTTGTTGATGCCTGGTAGGTACTGGGCTATAAGATGTAGTCCCATGGATGAGGTTGTTAGCCACAGGTTCATAGCTAGTCTGCACAGAGGGTAAGATAGAGTCCCTCCCTATTTGTTCATGTACAACATGACTGTGGTGTTGTCTGTTTTTATGAGGAGAACCCTTGGTTTGAGGTAGGGTTTGAAGAATGTCAGAGTTTTGCACATCAACCAAAAGGAAATGATAGGAGTGCAAGAGTAGTTTTTGTGCATCCCAGAGACCTTGGGCGCATCTGCCTTCTAGGTGGGAACCCCAGACTATGTCCAAGGCATCTGTAGTTATGGTATGTTCTGATGGAAGGAGGGTGAATGGAAGCTCCTTGTTCAGAACACAGGCCTGGGCCCACCAGAGGAACTCGAATCTTATGCAAGGGATCACAGGCAGAGAGGTGTCCAGAGGTTATGAGTGTTGACACCATAGGTTCTTTAGGTACCACTAAATTTTCCTCATGTGCAGTCTGGCCAGAGGTACCAGGAGGATGCATGAGGCCATGTACCCTAAAGCTTGCAGGAATTTCCTGGCCAAAAGCTGGGTTTGGGAGGCCAGAGTAGTGAAGCATTTTGGTAGGAAACTTTGTTTTTCTGGGGACAGAAAGGCCATTTGCTGTTGTGTGTCCAGTAAGCCTCCCAGTAACATGATTTTCCTGGAAGGAGACTGTTTTGCTTTTCTTTCATTGATAGTGAACCCCAGAGAGGCGAGTAGGGTTTTTTACAAATGAGAGGTGCTGCAGGAGCAGTTCCTTGCAGTCTGCCTGGATGAGACAGTCGTCCAGGTAAGGGTAAATCTGTACATTGTTTTGCCTGCAGAAGGCAATGGCAGGAGCTAGACATTTGGTGAATACCCTGGGAGCAGTAGATAAGCCAAAGGGCAAAGCAGAGAATTGAAAGTGTAATGATCCCACTCTGAAGCGCAAGAATCTTTTGCATGATTCCCTTATTGGGATGTGCAGGTAAGAGTCCTTTAGGTCTAAGGTGACCATCCAAGCTTAGTTTGGCAGCATTGGTAGAAGCTGTTGTAAGGTAAGCATTTTGAATTTTGGGATTACCAGGAAGGTATTGAGAAAGGATAGGTCCAGGATGGGACGCCAAGTCCCCTCTTTCCTGGGAACAAGGAATAGTCTGGAATAGAATCATTTTGCAACTTGTTCTGGAGGTACAGGTTCTACTGTCCCTAGGGATATTAAGTTTTGCACTTGTTTAAGTGCTTCTGTCCACTGGTTTGGAGGTAGGTCTGGGTACCCTCTTGGAGGTGGTAGTTCTTGGAAATTGAATTTGTACCCCTGAGCAATGATTTTAAGACCCCTTGATCTTTTGTTATACAGTTCCAATTTTCTCTGCATAGAGATAGCCTTCCTCCTAGCTTTTGGTGTGGTGGAGGCAGGCAGAGATGGGAAAGGTAGTCATTGAGAGTTTTTTCCATACAGGGTTGCTTTTGAATTCTCTGCTCTAGTGTTTGAGAGGCCATTTGGGTTTTGCCTTGTACCTGCCTGTTTTGTGCAGGAAAGGACCAGTGTTTAGAGGGAAAAGTTCTGCTGAACCTAGGAGGTTGTACTTGAAGAAAATGTTTAACAGTCTGCATCAATTTTTGCTTTGTCTTCCATCTTTTTAAGTACCTCTTCAATTTTCTGTCCAAACAAGCGGTCTTTGTCAAGAGGCGCATCCATGATTATAGCTTTGACATGATCAGGGAGAGGTTGCTCCTTCAGCCATGCATGTCTTTAACAGATCCTGTCACTGCTGCCCTGCTAGAAGCTTCTAGGGCATCAAATCCACAGTGTAAGGAGTTCTTAGCCAAATGAGCTGAAGAGTGCAGTACTTCTGCTATTTCTCTATTGTTGGCAAAATCTGGTAAAGC
Organism: Protopterus annectens; assembly: GCF_019279795.1. Lineage (NCBI taxonomy): Eukaryota > Metazoa > Chordata > Ceratodontiformes > Protopteridae > Protopterus > Protopterus annectens. The sequence goes on from NC_056727.1 coordinate 1,212,804,407, forward strand.
AGAAATTTTCTGTTTCAAAAGTTCCAAAGTGTGCTATTGATATTTTAACATATGGAACTGACAGTTGAGAGCACTTACAGTTAAAGTTGCAGAGGTATATACTTTTTTACCCCATCTGTCCAGGGCCCTGGATTCTTTGTCTGAGGGAGGGGGATTCTTTGCAGAGATAGCCTTAACTCCTTTAGGTCCCAGAGTAATCACCTCTGGATCTGCTATAGGATTTCTGTAGAGGAATTTATGCGAGTCAGGTACCCTGTAGTACCAGTCAGGTTTTCTGGAGGCAGGTGGAAAGTGTCAGGGGTAAGGCTGGATTCTAGGTAATCATCAGCTACCACCTCCAAGATGGGTGGGATGGCCAGAGGCCTGTGCTGGGGTAGGTCCAGAAGCTCTTAGCCTTTTCTTGGATTGAGGGAAATCCATTGATTCTCATTGGAAGTGTTCCCTGAGGGTGTGGAGGGTTTCCCCAAAGGAAAAGTCCTCTGGAGGTGATGCAGAAGGGATCGATTATTCTGCATCTGAGTCTTCATAGGCAGTAAGAGGATTTTCCTCTTCAAAAACACATGAGTCAGATCCCTCGGAGTCCAAATCCGAATGGATGTCTGGAGAAGGTTCCCTTCTCCTTCTGGCTGGAGTGGCCCGATTACCCTGGATGAAAGTGATGAGATTCTCCACCATTTTAAGCATTCTAGTTTGACAAGGGGGAAGTAGTGGAATTGAGACTTTTTGCTGTTTTCCTAGGATTAGCTCTAAGTCTGTCCTGAAGAGTATTCCTCAGTGCTGTCAATGAGTTAATTGGAAGAGAGGGCGAAGGCCTTGAAGTGAAATCCTAAGTGTGAGTGGTATCCTCGGAAGCTGGTGCCTGCTTAGCGGCTCTGGACTCAACCGAAGCAGAGACATCTGAAGGCTCGTTAGAGGATGCAGACATCTGAGGCATACTGGACTTCAAAAGGGTCTCAGCAGAAGCCTGCAAAGTAATTGAGTCGGGCATCAGGGGCTGCGAAATTGCCTCACTGAATTCAGAAGAACTGATGACCCATTAAGCAGTGGTGTCGTCAGAAGCATTGGCCTTATGCAGTCTGTCTCTATCCTTATCTTTACGTTTTTTTAGGAAGATCTGCAGTTTGCTGACTGATGGATACCATATTGGTTATCGGAGAAGAAAGACAAAAATAACTGGCTACAAACAGAGCTCTATGACGAATAGTTCTAGTGTTAAAGAGGGCACAGAACTGACAGCAGGGTACGTCGTGATCTGGGCCTAAGCAAGTGATGCGGTAAAAATGGAAGTCTCAATGTGGTATTTGCTTTCCACAGGCGAGATAATTATTGACTTTTTTGGACATCGGTTAGTGCAAGAAAAAGGAAGGATCCCCAATGGGGTACTTAGCTTTAGACGTTTTCAGCTGAAGTTTGAAATCTGGAAATGGCCGACCGGCACTGTTGCGAATTGCTTCTGCTACGGGCTCCATGGCAAGAAAGACTGAGTTAATGGCTTCGCCTGCTCTCCTTTATAGCACAGACGACCTGGTGTCACCCAGCAAGCGACAGCAGCCAACACACAAAACCTTGACGCTGGTATTCGGCCCAACTGAGGGCTACCACAGCATGGACAACCCGATGGTTAGTACTGCAGCAGTGAAACACAAAGAACATCAGTAAAACTACTCCCTTACCCTAACCCTAAAATCTGTGAACTCTCGCACACACATCACCCACTATAACCTTTTCAGTCAAACATTCAATTTCATAATCCTACCAACACATAGGCACCGGAACCATGGAGTGAGTGGTGATGCACCCCCTCCCACTTTTACAGCTGCAGGGTAAATAAATAAATTAAATAACTAACTAAATAATAACATTTCCTTTACAGAGGACCTTGCGTGTGTTTGCGTGCATCACATGCACGCACGCCAATGCAGATGTAAATACATTCTGCACTCGCACACAGAATTTAAATTACCACAGTTCCATTAAGAGGGTAGGTAAATGTGTGTACGTGTGTGCTTGAGGAAGAAGGTAAGTTTGTTTGTGTCTGCGCATAATGTCATATCATACGTTTCATCTGGTAAATAGATTTTTGACCTTGGTTGTGAATCGTTGATGCTAATGCATGTAAACTGATGTAGCTACTGAGGCATTTCTTGCATGTGCTACAGGTGAACTTTCATTTGCTGAGAAACTGTAAGGAGTGAAAATGCCCAACTTGGCAGACAGCAAATATGACATTGCAGGACATTTTCCTTTTGACTGAGTGGTAATTTCCGAAAGTCCTGTTAATTCTAAATATAGTCAATCTTTCAGTTGCAAGATAGCTGTATTTGACCTGTATGTAATATGCAAATTGCATGATGCAAACTACTAAAGCTGTATATTAAGGAAGGGTGCTTGTGTATTAGTGTGACCCAGTAGGGAAATGTTTGCAACTCGAGTGGTATACAGAGCATATTTGTGTGTGTAAAACATATATAAATATAATTGTATGTATGTTGAGGAAAAAAGCTGAAATGTTACAGTGGTAAGGGGTAACAGCCTTTTGAGAGAGGGCCTGCAGAATGTGTGCAAGGTCGAAGTTATCCCTCTCTGTTAAAAGTTACTAGTAGGCCTAGCCCTGGGTGAGTACTCAGACCCTGCAGATGGTTTCATTAGCCAACAGATGTGCACCATTTTTTTCACTATGGGCACACCATGGCACTTCCTTGAAAATCTGCTGGGCTTTGGCTGATTGGTCTGCTGCTAGTCATGCCCCCCACTCATGGCATTCACATATCTTGTATCTGCCAGTAACTGAAGTACTAATGTCCTTCAAATTGGAAAGACACATAGTTGTTCAAATGGTGTTAGTGAAAAATTGTTAATTCAGGTACTAATTGAGCAACACCTATTATGTTGACCAAATTTTATTTATTTTCCACTTTTGTACGTTAAATCTACATAAACATCAGAGACTGCTTTCTCAGTAATATGGTATGTCTAATATCATTTTTATGGTACTCAGCCATTTCATTTTGCTGAGTTTTCTATTTGTTGCTTGTAAGCAAGACATTTGGTATTGAATTACTGAAACTACCTCAGGGAGAAATTACGTCGTTAGAGTAAAATCGGCATTTTTTACTTCTGGAGGCGAGTTGCTTCATCTTGGAAGAGACTTGAGGGACTAGCCTTAAGGTTTGCCCTTATGACCTTTCATCTGCTTGTTGTATGGTTTAGTTTTCTTTTGCGTGTGCTACATTGCTTATGACTCGCTATGATCAGAAGCACCATGCAGGTCATGGTAATAGAAAGGTGGCATTATTTTTATGCTTTCATGTAATAAGCAGACTTCACTGCTACAGAGACTAGCCAAGTAACTAACCTTTTTTGAGCATTGCTATTCCTGTCACAGATAATGCCCCTGGGAATAAGTTGTCACTACCTAGGTGCTTTTTTGCATCTAACAAGAGTTCTGAAAGTAAACTTATGTTTACTAGAGTAATGCATTAAAATTAAGATTTAAAATGACCTTGTCGCTGCTTGTATATACTGTAGAGTTTTCACAAATATTGTAAGATTCTTGTACTACTGCATCAGACTGTTGGGTCTAAAAACCATAATGGAGAACACTTCTGTCATGTACATTCCCACACCACACTCCCCACGATGTCTGGCTCTCTCTATGTCAAAGTTGCTGTTGGCATTTTGTCTGTGTATGTACCTTCGTTTTTAGTGAGCAGACTTGGTAATGAACCTTCATAATTCCTCCTCTTGCTTCCACCACCTTCTCCAGATTTTGACAGGTACTAGTACACCACTTTAGCTCTGTAGAATCAGGTTCATGCTGTATACCTTCCCTGTTCCTGGATTGCTTCGGTCTCCTTAATCCTCGGAGTTATTTCAATGTCTGTCACCATAATATTTTAAAAAACTGCCCTTTTTAGATCACTAAGTGCCCCTCTTACCCTCCGCCCCCCCCCAGCCTTCAACAGCTTCTGACACCTCTGTACCAACAAACACTACAAAAATGAGTTTTCAACATTTTGAGCATTCAGTCCAGTGAGGTTTTGACATTTTGAGCATTCTGTATATTTTTCACTACCATAAAAAAAATAAAAAATTTTCAACCAAATGTGCTATTGACATTTTTGACTGTAAACCTCCCATAACAAATACTTGGTCACAGTCACAGAGGAAGGTTAAAGTTAGTTTTACTAAAGTATAACTGACATCTCAAGAAGCCAGTTGATTCCTAAAAGGGAAAAATACTAAAGGTACCGTACTGAAGAGTAACTTGTGACCACTGGAATAATAAAGTAAATATGTCCAAAACGTACAAACCAACAACAATAGTCAACGTATATGGCAAACTTAAAAAATCATGAACTGGAAAGTATGAATAAAAACTAGTTTATTGTGAACGGTAAGCGCTTTCACTAAATAGCTTCATCAGACCAAACAATGGTAAAAAACCCGCATTTAAGAAGTTTAAAACAACCAATCAAAAGAAATCAAAAAATGACATCAGATCCTGAAAAGTGCTGCCAAGTATCTAAACACCCCTAGCGGAAACATATGTAGCAAAAAGTAACATCTCAGCACTCTGTAAGAAGACAGAATGTCTCCATAAACACATATTTAGAAAATTTAAAAGGTTCTACTTATTCATTTATTAACAACATTAAAACATTTATCTAATTAATGAACTGCTTTTTCACTGTGTATAACAGCTATAAAAAAGAGGGAAACATACGAATTATACAATTATATAAAACTGTTAAAAGCATTAACTATTCAAAGAAACATTAACAATTACAAAGTATGTTGCTACTATATTCCGATAATTTTTCTATCGTGTACAGAAGCATTCACTTTTGAAATGCACATCTTCACTTATAACAATTAAAGTTGAACTGGAATAAGTTCTAGTTCTAAGTCAATAACTACATAATATCGGAGGCAACTTAAAATGAGTAAATCTCATAGCACAGTAGAAATATGTCCATAAAAACTAAACATAACATTCATTATTCTTAAATACAGATACAGCTGCCAAATATATCATCACGGCATAGGTGTAGTGAATATTTATCTTCTACAAAAACGTTCACTTTTAAAATACACATATGACAGATAAAAATTCTTTATAGTAATAACTGTCTAGAACGATTGCTAAATGAGCAACAAATACATATTGCAGCCAAATCAATCTTGAACATCAATGAAGGCATAACCATAAATATAATGTCTACGTATTGACACTCATAATGACAGTTATAAAGATGGCCAATTGGGCTCAATACTCCATCTTATTCCAACTTAATAAAACAATACGTCCTTAGCTGTATATGGGGACTGTATCATATGAATATATATATGTAGCAAAAAATGAGCTCAATTAGCTGAAAGATGCAGCTTTACATATAAAGCCGTGACCTAATTATATCTCTCGTAATAATGTGGTACAAACCACTTATACAGAATGAATGACAAACACATGGACAAACTATCGAGCTTACTTTACGAATGCATATGTGTATCAGAATACCTAGTAAGCTCTATACAGAGTCTATTGACATGCTGACTATATAGCTTGTCGTTTGGCATCCAATACTCAGGGGCCATCGACAATGCATGAGTGAGGCAGCTTATTATAACAATGAATAGGCAAACATATATATGATCATTTCATTGCTTTACATTAAGACTAGAATAAAGATGTTGAAATGACATAAAATAAAAATAACAAATATATGTCTCAATGTATCAAAAAACTTTTAACTAAAACCAATCAATAATGACCTCGAAACAAATGAAAATGAATTACCCAACATGTCTTATATTTATATCAAAAACATTTTTATATAGGACACATGAATATGCAAATAAAAAGCCAAAAGAACAGTGGGTACATAGTATCTAAGCTGACTATAACAGCAATGTTAATGTATATACCACTCAATGCTGAAATTAAAAGGACATAGGTGTAATCAAACACCCAGCAACAACTCCACCCCCTAAATCAAACTAATATAACATCCAACCAAATATTAACCATATACAAAAATAGATTTAATATTGGAAGCAATACCGCGTTGTATATAAATATTATCTGCTGTTATTATATGCAGAACACTATCGGTTAAGAACAGTTATGTACCCACTGTTCTTTTGGCTTTGTATTTGCATATTCGTGTAACATATATACAATTTTTTTTTATATAAATAAGACATGTTGGGTAATTCATTTTAATTTGTTTCGAGGTCATTATTGATTGGTTTTAGTTAAAAATGTTTTGATACATTGAGACATATATTTATTTTTTTGATGTCATTTCGACATCTTTATTCTAGTCTTAATGTAAAGCAATGAAATGATCATATATATGTTTGCCTATTCATTCTTATAATAAGCTGCCTCACTCATGCATTGCCGATGGCCCCCGAGTACTGGATGCCAAACGACAAGCTATATAGTCAGCATGTCAACAGAATCTGTATAGAGCTTACTAGGTATTCTGATACACATATGCATTCATAAAGTAAGCTCGATAGTTTGTCCATGTGTTTGTCATTCATTCTGTATAAGTGGTTTGTATCACATTATTACGGAGATATAATTAGGTCACAGCTTTATATGTAAAGCTGCATCTTTCAGCTAATTGAGCTCATTTTTTGCTACATATATATATTCGTATGATACAGTTCCCATATACAGCTAAGGACGTATTGTTTTATTAAGTTGGAATAAGATGGAGTATTGAGCCCAATTGGCCATCTTTATAACTTTCATTATGAGTGTCAATACGTAGACATTATATTTATGGTTATGCCTTCATTGATGTTCAAGATCGATTTGGCTGCAATATGTATTTGTTGCTCATTTAGCAATCGTTATAGACAGTTATTACTATAAAGAATTTCTATCCGTCATATGTGTATTTTAAAGGCGAACGTTTTTGTAGAAGATAAATACTCACTACACCTATGCCGTGATGATATATTTGGCAGCTATATATCTGTATTTAAGAATAATGAATGTTATGTTTAGTTTTTATGGACATATTTCTACTGTGCTACGAGATTTACTCGTTTTAAGTTGCCTCCGATATTATGTAATTATTGGCTTAGCTAGAACTCATTCCAGTTAAACCTTAATCGTTATAAGTGAAGATGTGCATTTCAAAAGTGAATGCTTCTGTACACAATAGAAAAGTTATCAGAATATTGTAGCAACATACTTTGTGTAATTGTTGATGTTTCTTTGAATAGTTAATGCTTTTAACAGTTTTGTATAATTCATACAATTCCCTCTTTTTTTATAGCTGTTATACACTGTGAAAAAACAGTTCATTAATTAGATAAATGTTTTAATGTTGTTAATAAATGAATAAGTAGAACCTTTTAAATTTTCTAAATATGTGTTTATGGAGACTTTGTCTTCTTAGAGTTCTGAGATGTTACTTTTTGCTACAAATGTTTTCACTAGGGGTGCTTAGATACTTAGCAGCGCTTTTCAGGATCTGATGTCATTTTTTTGATTTCTTTCGACTGGTTGTTTTAAACTTCTTAAATGCGGGTTTTTTACCATTATATTTGGTCTGATGAAGCTATTTAGTGAAAGCGCTTACCGTTCGCAATAAACTAGTTTTTATTCATACTTTCCAGTTAGTGATTTTTTAAGTTTGCCATATACGTTGACTACTGTTGTTGGTTTGTACGTCTGGACAGGATTCCTAAAAGGCCTCAAATTCAAACAATTACAAAACAGATTAACCGTTTGTGCTAGCAGTTCATCATTAGGGATTTCAGGAGTGTGTCAAATGGCAATATAATATCCATAATGGATCATTTTCTTCTACAGATCAGTGCTAATAAATCCATTTCACTACCTGCAGCCTATAATATGGTTGTTTCTACTGCAATGACCAAGTTGCTGTTGACTATGTGTGCCCTAAGCCTTTTGTAAGTCAGAACACTTGCATGATCATGAGCATAACACATAATGAGATCACAACTACTCAAGGGGAAGCTCAGTTTGTGTAATACCATTCAGAAATCTTGTGTATAAAGGCAATGTTCTTGTCCAGTGACATTTCTGCAACTTCAAATCATCCAGGCATGCTGTTAGTGGAATGGCCGACACCCTATATAGCCTAGCCTGTCTTACTACAAAAGAAACATTTCATCTGCTAGTCATGAGGACAAAGCAGAATTTTGGTTGCATGCAAAGGGTCGAGTGCCTGATATTGGTAGTCTTACCTGCAAAAATAGCATGTTGTGACAGGCTCAACAGTTGAATACCAGGATTTTTGCTTGGATGGAGCTCTGTTAATGTCAACTATTAAGAAGTCATGGATGTTATTTTGTATCTCACCAGCTATGAGTAAGAACCAGAATCTTCAAGATAGATTAAACTTGGCGCAATAGTTCATTAAATTCCTGGAGTAAGGCCATCCAGTCATGATTACCAACAGAGATGTTTACATCTTATGCCAAAAAACTCTACTCCCTAGCTCTCTTTACCCTAGAGAATGGTGAAGTCTGTGTGGTCATGGAGACATGGTTTAAAGCTGCGGAGAGCACACCAACAGTGCAAGGTTATAATGCCTTCCACACTTTTAGGTCAGCTACTTCACAGGCAGGGGACTAAAGGTGGAGGTGTCTCTATTTACATCAAAAATAAATATACTTCAAGACTGGTCAAACAGGACAATGCACTTGAGCTGCTCCATGTTCATATCACCACAGGTAAAATCCAGTACCACTTCCTTGCAAGCTACAGGTCCCCCTCTGACACCGGAAACCCATACCATGTATTTAAACTTATTAGAAACACTAACCATCCAACCCAATACAATATTCATGGGCAGGGTTGCCAAATTTCCGACTGGCCAGGTAGGGACAAAAAAAGCTCTTTCATGCTAAAGACCAAAAAAAAAGGTCTTTGACCTGTCAGACTAAGTGAAGACCAAAAAAAAAAAAATAAAAACGTACTTGTGCTTAATGCGGAACATCAGGCAGTTCCGCATTAAACACAAGTAGCTCTGTGTTTAGTGATTTTTGATTGGCTCATATACCGGCATACGGGCCAATCAAAAAAATCCCAAAACTGAGCTACTTGTGTTTAATACGGAACTGCCGGATGTCCTGCATTAAACACAAGTAGCTCCATGTTTAGCGATTTTTGATTGGCCCGTATGCCGGTATACGGACCAATCAAAAAAAAAAAAAACAGAGGCTGTTTCGTCGGGATTTAAACTGGCAGTGCAGGACTCTGGATCAGGCTGCTGATCCCAGGACAATCCCGCTCAAATACAGACGTCTGGCAACCCCGTTCATGGGTGACTTTAATTACCCCCACTATTAACTGGGAATCCTATACGACACCAAACGTACATGCACAGAGATTCCTTGATTTGGTAAACACAAACTCCCTGGACCAGATAGTCAATACACCAATCAGGGGTGCAGCCATACTGGATCTGGTTCTCACTAATATGGGAGCCTGCTGCACACCCCCTATTGTAATGCCTTCCCTGGTAAGGTCAGACCACAAAATGGTCTCCTTTGAAGTAAAAATAAAACCTGGACTTCCAGCTAAACCTGGAATATTCAGGAACTATTCTAAGGCTAACCTCATGCTATTAAATGAGAACCTGGCAAAATTTCAAGCCCCCATAAACCCTGAGAACACTGCTGCCTATGCAGAAAGTACAGTTGTGTACACTTAACATAAATGTAGATGTTAGAGTGTATTCACTGTTGCAGTCATCACATTTGGGTTATCCCTGCCAGGGTAGCCCTCGGCCGGCCCGAATACAAGAGGCTTTGTATTTCTGCATCAGTTGCTGTCGCTTCAGGACTGACGTCAGGTCGTCAGTAGTAGTATAAAGTAAGACCGCCAACACCATTACATCAGGTTTTCCTGCCATAACCTGTCAGGAGCTCTCAAGTGGGAGCCAGGTTCTGGTGGAAGAACCCCATCAGTAGAAAGTAAATAACAATATGTCCCTTGTAAAGAAGAGAAGAAAGAAGAGGAGGGAGGGAAACGAAGACTGCAACAGGTAATACACTCGAACATCTACATTTATGGTAAGTGTACACAACTGTACTATGTTCTTTGTGTTTCACTTTTGCAGTCATCACATTTGGGTTGATTCCCAAGGCTGAGGAAAAGGGTGGAGGCAGTCAAGTCAAGGAAACTAGGGGTTGGCTAGGATGCCCTGCAAGACTGCAAAGACAAACCCTGCCCTGGATTTGGAGAAGATAGGGAGGTGGTAATGTTTGGTGAAGGTGTGAACCGATGTCCAGGTGGCAGCCTCCAGGATGTCCCTGGTGGGGACTCCTCTGAGGAAAGCTGCAGAGGTGGAGGCTGCTCTGGTGGAGTGAGTCCTGACCCCCTTGGGGGGGGAGGCTTTCCATGTTATTTGTAGCAGAAATGGATGCAGTGTGCTATCCATTTTGAGATGGTTTGTTTGGAGATTGCTTTGCCCTCTGCCCCTGCAGCAAAGCTAACCAGCAATTGATCAGACTTTCTGAAGGATTTTGTCCTGTCTAGATAGAATCTGAGCTGCCTGTGCACATCTAGAGAGTGCAGGATAGTTTTCCCCTTGTTCTGTGGGTTAGGGAAAAAGGTGGGCAAATGAAAGGATTGGTTGAGAGCCACACTGGACACCACCTTGGGCATGAAGGATGGGTTAGACCTGAGGGATACCCTGTCAGCATGGAAGATGATGAAGAGTTTCACAGCCATGAGTGCTTGCCGCTCGAGACCCTTCTGGCTGAAGTGATGGCCAGAAGAAAAGCAGTCTTCCAAGAGAGAAATTTTAGCTCTGCTGAAGAGGCAGGTTCGAAGGGGGGGGGTGAGCTTTTCCAACACAAAGTTGAGGTCCCAAGCTCGGGTTGGAGCTCTTCTGGGTGGCCTCAAGTTGCTAGCCCCTCTTAGGAGCAGTTTGATCAGAGAGTGTGAGAAAAGGGGCTGCTCAGTGGGAGAATGAGCAGAGATAGCAGAGGCATGAATTTTAATAGAGGAAAAGAAGAGTCCACTATGTAGCAGGTCAGCTAAGTAATCCAGGATGAGAGGGAGGGAGGGAGAGAGAGAGGGCTGTGCCATACTGGCTCCCTTAGCCTGAATCCAGGTGCAGAACCTTTTCCATTTGTCAGCATAAGACTTCCTAGTGCTAGGGCATCTGGCCTCACATATAACATCTAGAACCTGTTTGCTGAGGTTGGCAGATTGATCAGGGGGTAGAGAATAAGCCAAGCTGCCAAATTAAGTGTCAGCTATTGGGGATGCATGAATTCCCCTTCCCTCTGGGTCAGGAGGTTTGGAATCTGAGGGAGATGCCAAGGTGGCAGAGGGAACAGGCTGCGCAGCAAGGGGTACCAGTGCTGGCAAGACAAGTCTGGAGCTTTAAAAATTGTCTTTTGTTTTTCCTCCTTTATTTTGAGCAGTACCCTGGGGATGAGAGGTAGTGGAGGAAAGGCATAGACTGATAGATTGACCCAGAGAAAGAACAGGGCATCCACTTTCCAAGCCATGCTGTGATGCTCCCTGGTGCAGAACTTTCTGAGCTGATGGTTAGTGTGGGAGGCAAAGAGGTTGACCTTCGGGGTACCCCATTTCTGAGTTATTAGGGCGAACGTTTTTCTGTTGAGCTGCCACTCGTGTGGGTCCAAAAGATTTCTGCTCAAGTGGTCTACCAGAGAGTTGAGAGAACCCGGTAGGAATTGTGCTAACAGGTGAAGTTGCATGGCAGAGGCTGTGTGCCAAAGGGTCATGGCCAGCCTGCATAGAGGGTAGGACTGAGTCCCTCCTTGCTTGTTGTGTTGTCTGTTTTGATCAGGAGAACTGCTGGGGAGAGAAGGGGCTTGAAAGCTATCAAAGCATGCTGGACGGCTATCATCTCTTTTTGGTTGATGTGCAGATGGATTTGCTGTGGGCTCCATTGGCCCTGTATGTACCTGCCATCCAGGTGTGCACCCCAGGCATAATCTGATGCATCTGTGGTGAGGGTCTGTGCGGCATGGGGTGGTGAGATAGGTAGTCCTTTGTTGAGGGAGCATGCTGTTGCCCACCAAAGAAAATCTTTTCTGAGGCAAGGTATTATAGATATAAGAGTCTCTAAGTCTTGAGAGTGTTGACACCAAAGGCTTTTTAGATACCATTGAAGTTTCCTCATATGCAGTCTGGCATATGGAATGAGTAGAATGCAAGATGCCATGAACCCCAGAGCTTGCAGGATCTTCCATGCACATAGTTTGGGTCTGGTGTCTAGTTGAGAGAAGTAGGCCGTCAGGAAGGTTTGCTTTTCTGGTGAAAGGAATGCCATCTGGGATGCTGTGTCCAGGCTTGCTCCCAGGAATATAATCCTTTGGGTGGGTACCTGTTTGGATTTCTTTTCTTTGATTGTGTACCCCAGGGAGGTTAGTAGGGACTTTACAAAGGCCAGGTGCTTGAGCAGCTTTTCCTGGTGGTCTGCCTGAATTAGGCAGTCATCTAAGTATGAGTAAATCTGGATATTCATTTGCCTGAAAAAGGCAATGGCCGAAGCCAGACATTTTGTGAAAACTCTGGCAGCAGTAGATAAACCAAAGGGAAGCACAGAGAACTGAAAGTGCTGAGATCCTGCCCTGAAACAGATACATTTCCTGCATGATTCCCTGATAGGAATGTGGAGGTAGGCCTCCTTTATGTCTAGGTGGCTAGCCAAGCATCCTTGGATAGCATGGGTAGCAGCTGCTGTAGGGTGAGCATTTTGAATTTTGGAATCAACAGGAAGATGTTTAGAATAGATAGATCGAGGATGGGGTGCCAGGTGCCCTCTTTCCTGTGTACCAGAAAAAGTCTGGAGTAGAAACCTTGGCCTTTCTGTTCTGCAGGAACTTGCTCTACTGCCCTCCTGGAGAGCAGGGAAAGGACTTGCCTCTACCCACTGGTTTTGAGGTAGATCTGGGAACCTGTTTGGAGTTGGAAGGGTGTGTAAAGAAATTTTGTATCCCTGGGACACTATGTTGAGAACCCAGCAGTTGGTAATGGTAGCCTAGGTGTTTGCATGAAAGGAGAGTTTTCCTCCTAGGGGTAAGTGGAGGTGGGCAGAGGGAGGGGGTGGGGAGGACAGTCATTGCGAGTTCTTACCATAAGAGGGTGGCTTAGAACTCCATGGTTTTGAAGTGGAAGTAGTCCACTGCTTAGATCTCTGCATTCCCTGTAGCTGCTGTCTGTGGGGTCTGGTTCCCCGGGGTCTGGGCTGAACTGACCTGGTGGGAGCAGGAAAGGACCAGTGCTTGGAGGGACAATACCTGCTGAACCTGGGTGGCTGGACCTGTAAGAAATCCTTAACTTTCTGCATAGATTTTACTTTTTCTTCCATCCTTTTTAAGACCTCTTCTGCCTTAGTGCCAAACAAGTTGTCTTTGTGCAAGGGGGCATCCAACAATTTAGATTTAACATGGTCTGGCAAGGGCTGTTCCTTAAGCCATGCATGCCTTCGGAGGACAGAACTGGTGACTGCTGCCTTGCAAGAAGCTTCTAGGGCATCAAAACCACAGTGCAAGGTGTGTTTTACTTCACTTGCAGAATGTATTAACTCTTGCAACTCTTCAGATTCTACACAAGCAGGAAAGGAAGACATTTTTTGTTTCAGGAGTTCCAGGGTGTGTTGCTGAAATTTTAGCATATGGAACTGACAATTTAGTGCTCTGATAGCAACAGTAGCTGAGGTGTATACTTTTTTTTACCCAGTCTGTCTAGTGCTCGGGATTCCCTATCTGAGGGGGTGGGATTCTTAGAAGAGGTTGTTTTAATTCCTTTAGGCCCTTGAGAAATTACCTCAGGATCAGCAGTAGGATTCTTAAGAAATTTGTGTGAGCCAGGGACTCTAATACCAGTCTGGTTTTCTGGGTGCAGGAGGGAGGGTGTCAGGAGTCAAGCTGGATTCCAGGAAAACATCCTCCACAACATCCAGGACTGGGGGGGGGGGATGGCCAGGGGACTGTGCTGTGGAAGAGCTAAGAATTCCCTGAGTCTCTTTTTATACTGAGGGTAGTCCTGACTTTCTCATTGGAAATGCTCCCTTAAGATGTGAAGGGTTTCCCCAAAGGAAAAATTGACTGGGGGAGAGGCTGAAGGAATGGAATCCTCTGCATCAGAATCCTCATAAGCAGAGAGGGGTTGCATGTCTTCATACTCAGATGCATCAGAGTCATCGGACTCCTGTTCAGACAAAACTGCAGGGGACAGATGTCTTTCTTTTGGAAGAGGTAGCTTGGCTTCCCCTGATCAGCATAAGGTCTTCCACCATTTTAAGCATCTGAGACGGAGGCAAGGAAGCAGGTGCCTGAGATTGGGTCGGTTTCTTGGTGTGTGGTTCATAACCTGGGCCTAAGAAACTTAGTAGTTTTCAAAAGAACGGTAGTCACAATTACTAGCTTAATGGGAGCATCGTCTGCAGGTTTGGACCTGTGCGGTCTGTCTATGTCTTTATCTTTACATTTTTTCAGAAGATCTGCTGTCGGATGGCTTACCAAAGCCATATCAGAATTCGAGGACTGTAAGTGAAATTATCTAGCTACACCAAGGGCCTGATGACGTATAGTTCTGGCGCTGAACAAAGCACAGAAGCGACAGTGGGGGATGTCATGGTCTGGGCCTAAGCAAGTGACGCGGTAAGAATGAAAGTCTCTGTGTGGTATTTGCTTTCCACAGGCGAGACAACTGTTAACTTTTTCTGACATTGGTTAGTGCAAGAAAAAAGAATCCCAATGGGGTACTTGGCTTTAGAAGATTTCAGCTTCAATTCGGAAGACGAAACTCAGGTAGCGGCCAACCGGCACTCGTGCAAACTGCTTCTGCTTCGGACTCCACGGCAAGAAAGACTGATGTAACGCCGTCGGCTGCCTTACTTTATACTACTGATGACCTGACATCAGTCCTGAAGTGACAGCAACCAACGCAGAAATACTAAGCCTTTGGTATTCGGGCCGGCAGGGATAACCCAAATGTGATGACTGCAACAGTGAAACACGAAGAACATCTGTTCACAGAAACCCTGTACAAGCATGTTAATAGCTGTACAGAGGCAGCTACACCCACCAGGAAAAAGTACACAACTAACTCAGAAAACAGGCCATCCTGGTGGAATCACAAAATCAATAGGCTGTATAACAGGAGGAAGAAAACCATGGCAAAAATTAGGAGGTGCAGTACCCAGCAGGATAAAAGCACTCTCAAACTAAACAAACTCAGAGGACAAATAAAGTCTACCAAAGTCAAATTTGAGGTAAGTTTGGCCTACCAGGCCAAGGACAACCACAAAGCATTCTTCAGCTATGTCCACAACTTCAAAGGCAATACACAATTGTATGCAGAGCTCATTGTAAATGGAGCCACCTATACTGAGCCAGAAGACATAGCAAATTTCCTGGCTGATAAATTCAGCTCCAACTTTACCCATCACTCCCTCTCAACCTTCCCTCAGGAGATATCAAATACAACTCCCCCTACTATCACTAGAGAACAGGTCCTTAATGATCTCTGTAAGACCAAGAACACTGCATCAACAGGCCCAGATAATATCCCAGGATGCCTTCTAAATAGTATGAAACATGACCTATCAGGGACTCTGGAATTACTATTTAACTGTAGCCTCCAAATAGGCTTCGAGCCTCATGAATGGAGAAAGGCAATAGTCATCCCTCTGCACAAAGGTGGGCCATCTACAGACACTGGAAACTACAGACCCATAAGTCTCACTAGTCTTGTATGTAAAGCCATGGAAAGAATTATCATGAAGATGATCAGAGATATAGTAAACCTCCAGACAGTGGACCCAACCCAGTTTGGTTTCAGCAAGGACAGACAGATCATGCCTACTCTACCTGGTGGACTTCTTTGAGAAGGTTACCAAAGCAATGGATGAGGGCAAAATTGTTCACACTGCCTACCTTGACCTGGCCAAGGCATTTGACACAATACCCCACTCAGGCTATTGTTGACAAACTCAAGAGGTTAGGTACAAACCCATATGTTTCCCAGTGGATAGCCAACTCGCTCACAGACAGGACCCAGGAAGTTAGAATTTGAGTGTCCACCTCTACAGAGACCAGTCACAAGTGGAGACCCTCAAGGATCAGTCCTTGGACCTCTCCTTTTGTCATTTACTTCTCAGAAGTCAAGGCCAATGTCAGTGGTTTCTGGCTGACTAAATTTACAGATGATTGCAAATTAGGAAAGGTCAATGAATCTCACACTGACACAAATGTTCTCCAGGAGGGCCTGACACAGACAAAAATCTGGTGTCAGAGCCATGGACTAAAACTAAATGCCAAGAAATGCATAATAGTATCCTTTGAGAAGTCGTCCATCCATGGTAACTATTATGTTGACAACACACCCCTTAGAGGTGACCCAGTAGTCAGGGACTTGGGGACACATGTAGATAGTAGCCTGGGCTTTGACCATCATGTGTCTATAGTAGTGAGGAAATCATTGTACAGTGCGCAACTTATAAACAAAGGTATGGCATCTAAAGTCTAAGGAAGTCATTGTTCCACTGTATTCAGCATTCATCAGACCTATCATCGAGTATAATGCCCCCTTTAGTATGTACCTAAGCAGGCATATCATACAGTTGGAAAGACCACAGAGGTTCCTCACTAAAAGAATACAGGACGCAAGTAAAATGTCCTATGCAGACCACCTCAAGGCCCTATCCCTGTATTCGGTCTCCTACAGGCTTTTGAGGGGAAATCTATGCCTGGCATACAGGACATTGTCAGACCCCACTCTGATGGACCTCCTGCATATCCACAAAACAAACAGCACCAGAATTACCCATTCTAAAGACTTGAACCTTGCCTGCGATATAAATAGGACCTGCTGGAGAGATAGATATGTATCACAAAGACTACCCCATCTATGGAGCAGCCCCCCCCCCCCCCATCCATGTGAAGCAGAGTTTCTCCCTAACCAAATTCAAGTGCAACATGGACAACTGGATGGGAAACCAGAAATTCATCCCTGGTTTGGCACCTCTGTCTCTAATCACACAGGTAACCTGTAAATGGTTCATCTCCCAGGCCTATGCCTACACTTAAGGGTATTAGAACTTATCAGAGATCTGAGAAACATAGCTATGTTTAAAAAGGCCCTTGTGGCTGTTAGCCTAGTAAACACCTATGAACCCAAAAGGCACTTATGCCTGTTCTAAAGAAGCCATCTCTTGACTACAAGATCAGGAAAACTTCCACTGTATCTCTAACCTCACTTTTCAAAACAATTACTGACAAAGCGGTTTATTTATAACTGTATTCTTATTTCATGCTTTATGTCCTGCTCTGTCAGTCTGATTTTATAACAAGAAACAGCACTGACACTGGCCTCATTATGGTGGTTAATATTTGATCTTGGTCCTAGCTCTTTGAGGAGTATACAGCATACCTCTCAACCTCTTAGCAAATGAAATCTGGACAAAGCCTAAAATAATGGGGGTGACAAAGGCCCAGAAATAAGGACATATTTTAAAAATTGTTCTTATAAACCTTTTTTGAAGGCTATAAAGTCTGAAAGTCAAATGTATGTTATTATTCAGTGATAATCCTTAGTGATTTGCTAGAGAACAGCAAATATTATTTGGAAAAGACCAAACTATGAAGCAAAAATCTGGACACTGTGCCAAAATATGGACAGTTAAGAGGTATGGTATACAGCACTGCGGATCATGGTATCCTGCTTGTGCATCTGCTCAAACATTGGGCTTTTTTATTCTACAATTCAAGTCGTTTGCTTCTACTTCTCAAGTTGCCTTTAGCATGTTGTTTCTGGTGTTAATTTTCCAGGACCTAACTACTGATGACCGAGAAACCCCAGGGTTCAGTCCTGACCACAACACTATTCACTCTATACATGCTCTCAATAAGAAAGGTTATTCACGCAAAGTAAAAATATTTTAAGCATCATTGCTACATTGATACACAGCTTTACCTCTCATTTTTCCTAATGCATTTTTTTAACTTTACAATTCATGAAGAAACCTGGAAGTCAGCTTTGTCAGGCTGTTTCTATAAACTAATTATTTTAGAGCATAGCTAAACTGTCCACTTATGCTGTACTGATGAGGACAACTCAGGTGAACTAAATCTACAACTACTACAGTCTGGCTTACAGTTGGCAGCCAGTGTGCTAGAACAATTATGTTCTTATGGATTACCTGCCTATCTCCAGTGATGTCCTGGCTGGAGGAAAGTTTCCAAATTTTCCCCCACAGACACAGCTCTACTTTTGTCAGGGATTGTAGACAAGTCCTCTATGTATCAGCTGTTGAATCTTCATGCTTTCTTTCAGAATTGGCACTAAACAACCTTAAGCTCAGTCTGGCAAAGATTAAGATGACATTTGTACATTCCACTGCTTCTCTCTCTCTCAACCACCTTTCTTTTACCCAGTTATTTTTGTTCATGGAACAATCTGGACTTTGTGTCTTGTGTTCAAAAAATGAAAGTTAATTACTTACCTTAATGACAGTTCTGCATTGACAGTTTCATCTCTATCACCTCTAGGAGTTGTTGACCAGCAGGACTTAGGCCACCTCATAAAAAATTAGGATACCTTAGTTACTCTCATTTACCAATAATCCTTGGCACCAAAAGGCCATTCCCCACATATCTGAGAGCCCTGCACATGGTGGAACCTGCAAAACAGTTGTATACAACTACTCTACTCTATCGGTAAGCTCCTAAGCAGGATATTATCCATCTGACTCCCCCCCCCCCCCCAGGGCTGGAAGGGGGGATGGTGATGGAGTTAAGACTGCCAATGCAGAGCTATTATGATAAGTAACCAAGTTTCATACCAGTCATAAAGAGTTTTATCTGTCTCCTCTAAGATGGAGTCCCATCCTTGTATGCTTGAGTGGTACCTCAGGGATGAATATCCCTGATAATGTCTCCAAATTCAAACCTTGACCTGAAGACTACATCAGACTTACAGTGTCTCAAAAAGGTGCTCAAAGATGCCCATACAACACCCAGAGAAACACAAGCTGCCCTAAAGATGGTTTTTGAGGTAGTCACAGACCTTGTAGAATATGCATTAGAAGCATCCTGTAAAGGGTTTGTCAAACTTTTGGTAATATAACTTTATGCAAGTGAAAGCCAAACAGATAGGGTTGCCTTTCACATTTTGGAACTCAATTCTCTGGATGGAAATAAAACAAAAATTTGAGAGTCCTTCCTAATGGAGTCAGTTCTATCCAAATAAAATGCAAGATATTTGAACGACCTTGTAATGCAACAGATACTTCCTATAACTAGCATAGTTAAGCAAGAATACTGAAAAGCTGACTGCGAAATTTATATTGGATTCAGTCGCAACTTTTCACTTGAAGGAAGGGTTTCTTATCAAGGATAACTCCTTTACGGACATTTAGATATGCCAACAAGTGAAAATGAAAGCATTAGACTTGCACCCTGTCAAGTAACAATCATGTCAATCTGAGGTAATTTGGCTGTTAAAAATAAGTTTGCTTTTTCGTTGTTTCTGGAACCCTGAGAGTTGTAGGTTTTTTGTTTGTTGTGATTTTAACTACAAGTGCAGTTTCAGTAATGGGTAAGCAGTCGCATAGTGCTGATGACAGTGTAGAAAAATGTTTTCACTTCAAGCTTGTATTCCTTTTCTCCACAGTTCTATAAGCATGAAGACAGCACAGCTAGTTAAGAGGGTTTGGGAAGTAAGATCCTTGCAAAAACTCTTGGTCCGTTTGTGTAAATGGATACCTGTGGGACATTGTGTTCACTAATGCTGTGACTAACAGGGAGGTTTTGAAATGAAAAGTCACAGACATAGCCAAGTAAAGTGAAGCCATCTGACTCAAGATTGCATGTCTTTCTGCAGACTTAGCCTGAGGATGGGTTAAACGATGCAAGCCTCATCTAATGTGGGTAAATGAACCTTAACTCTATCAATCAAAGAGGGAGAAATCACTCAGAAAGAAGGTCCAAAACAACCTAATATCTGTTACTGATAAGACTATGAAGACTGAAAAACTAAGTTTATGAAATCTTAGAAAAACGGCCCCTATGCTGCTGCTTCTCTTTGAAAACTTTTGACATTTCATTTTTAAACAAAGGAAACATAGAGGTCAAAGCATAAGAACAATAAACAAGCAACTTCTTATGTTCGGCAGAAGATTACAAATTGTTAGCTCTTCTAGCCATGATCTTTAAATGAAAGTACTGCTATGAGGACACAAAGGAATAATGTGCTCCTCCATTAAAAATAAACTTTAGAAGTGAAAATCCTTTGGGAGACATGATGACTGCAAGAGCATTTGTTAGATACCTTTTAGGGGCATAGCAAAATCCACTTCACAGAAACTCGCTCACTTTTTAAAAAGAAAAAAAAAAATCACAAAAGATAAAACTTGACATTACTTTACAATAATCAGGGTAAATACGGGACCAGTGAACACTCACAGCAAAACTGAAGCAAATGTTTACTTAAGAAGGCATAGAACAGTTGAATGGCATGTACTGTGCTATTTTATTTAATCAGGCTGCCTTTTAACAGCTGTGGGCCATTACTGCCGTCCTGTATTCCTAGGGACATTAAACTCCTGTAAACATTTGCACAGAAGATTGATGTCCTTCCTACAACTCATTCCAACAACATGAATTACTCTGTGGTAGTTAGCACAGAGGATTAAGGCTCTGAAACGTTAACATACTGCTTCTTGCAGTCTAAGGTACAGGGCTTGATTCCTTCCATCTCCACTTGCCAACTATGTGACTCTGGGCAAATCACTTAACCAGACAGTGCTCCCAGATCATCCCCGGAAGGAGCACTTCTATCCAGTGATCTTACCTAGTTAAAAAATGAATAAAAAAGAAAATAAAAAAATTCTTATGGTGTATATCAAGTAATCTGGACAGAGTAACAGGGCATTCATTTGACTAATTTCAAGAGGCAGGAACTGAAAAGGTATAAAACAACATCAGCATTCAAATGCTCCAGTACAAGTACAGTACAACCAAAGCAATGGACAATGGCTCAAGAAATAACACAGTATAAGTGGGAACATTTTACACTGGCACCAGACTTACGATGGTAAGAATATCCATTCTGATTTTACTAACTGCTTTAATACCTTCTGTTGAAGCAGAATGCCATTTACGTGGCACTACAATAATGCTCAGAAGATCAGTTTGTAACTACTATTACTGCTGCTTCAAGATGTTGCAAGGAATAAGTACATGAAGACGCAACATGCTGCTCACCTTCACATGCCAAAATTAATAGAACAATGAGGATGGCATAGCTCCTTGTGAAATAAAAGTCCCAGCTGCTAGGAAACTCCCTTACAAATCCTGTGAACAACTGCAATTAGCTATTCAGGGGCAGGTGAGAAGTCTAAATATTGAGAGGTTATCCGATGGAAAACCTAGTTCCAGCATGGAGAAGTTATTCAGCAAAAAATCAAACATATACAAGAATGAGACTGCAAAGACAGGAACGTTGATAAGGTGCAGCTTCCATATGCAACCTACTCAGAAAAAAAACGGATACCAGTTTTAAAACAACTGCACTTCTTACTGTACCTTAAATGGTGTCAAATACCATTCTAGCTTTCACAATAACACACAACAGGCTACTCCCGGTTTCACAAGCACCTTTCCTACTTTGTAAGGATAATGCATAATTCTGACGTTTTTGTCACAGGACCATCAAAAAAGCCTTTTGCCTTTAAAATCCTCCTTACCTCAGCAAAGAGTTTCTTAAGAGCAACTTCATCAAGTAGATCAATGTTTTCGAAGATAATTTTTTTCCCCACTATCTCTTCCACACGACGTAGACACACAGGAAAGCCATCTTTTCCTTAAGGAAAAATAAGGGTTGCATTTTAAGAGTTTTTTTTATTAACAATATTGATGCATTCTATGAAACAGAGAAATTCAAAACTATACCTCACTACTCATACGATTGTCCATCAATTGTTTAGCCAGCAACCAATGGATACTTAAGTAAATTATATCATATGTTCTGTAACCAAAACAGGTTGTAGTGGCCATATAATTATCGTACTTACACACCAGAAGAACCACCTGGCTTTTGCTGAAGGCAGAAGCTAGAAAAAAATGCCTGGCTTCATGACCCCTCATGACAAAGTCTTCTTTCGGCTTTTCCCGGTTAGGGGTCACCACACCAGAACTCCAGCCTGCTATTGATTGGTAGTCGATTTTTACGTGCCGAGTTACCAGCCCTGACGCACAACCTTCAACAAAGGTACACCCATTCATGCATGGCTCCACGCAGAAGACCCTCTAGCTGAGAATCGAACCGGACAGAACTGAATACCCACTACAAATGCAAATCTCAGCTACAGAAGATAAGCAGCTGCAGGAAATTATTGTACACAACTGACCCAGCCATTAATGTAAAACAGATCGGTTTTCAGTGCTACCGAATCCTCATTAGAACAGGGCAGGAAGAGGATATGCTGATTTGGCAAACATTTGACGACCCCAGTGGGGTCGTCTGTCAGAAATAAAGTCATATATCACATCAGTGAGTTAAAAAAAAAAAAAAAAAAACAACAAACATTTGTCATTGCTGAATGCTTACTTGTGCTGCAGCTGAACTGCAGCAACATTGGTTGAAGATGTGGCGAGCAAAACAATGCACTGTTCAGACATCCAGTGATAATGCAGTAGAAGTTAAAAGCCTTCCTTGTTACCCCCTCCCATCACCTCCAAATTTACCTAGAGTAAACATTCATAAAGATGTGAACAGTGGTGTTTCAGAATAACTGTAGTCACTGGTTGATGTAACATACTAAACCAATTTGTTTATGCTGAAATCAGGGAAGATGAAAAATATTTCCTTTATTAGAACTAATCAAGTCAAATATGCTGGTGAACCAAATGGTAGGTAGTTCTAAAGCTGTGTCTGATGTTCAGAGTTTCTTTGAAGCCTCATTAAAATCTGTGGACAAAATTCCATGGTATAACAGGTAATATCTATGACTGAATGAGTGTTCACAAAACTGGCCAATTACATTTCAACATTCAATTATTCTTTTATACTCTTTTACATGATTTTGCTATTAATTACATTGGAGTCTTACTTATTACTCTACAAGGGTAACCTAAAAACACTGATAGAATTACTGAAATCTGACTTTTCTGTTGGAGTACAAGCTACTATAATATATAACATATTGGTTGGCTCATTAAGAGGACATACAGTAAACACTGATCCTGATGCCAGACTGGTCTGACTTGCATCAGTGTGCATCTTGAAAGCAGGAAAGAGGTGCTGGCAATAAAGAAGTATCAGTAGCCCAAAGAAATGTGCATGCCTATGAAAAATAGATATACTACTGGTAAAATGGTAATGGGCTCAGACCAAGGTGAAGGAAATCCTGGGGGAGCCAGTGATAACTGTATTCTGTAGCTATACAGTATAAAGCTTACTTGGAGGAGGTGTTGTTCATAATCCAGTGCAGCATTTGCAATATACTCCAAGGCCAATCACCCCTCATATATTATTTGGTAGTTAATGAGACTGTAGCTCCTGACCACTACATGCAGATTAGTGCCAACAGTGCAATACTTAAAGCCCATTACTCTTATACTTCATGAGCTGGAAGTAGTAATGCAGGATTCAAACCTTGCAACTTGTTACTTACATTGACAATTAATGAAAAAGGCCTAAGTGTAATGGGATACTTCAGTGACTGTAAGTGTAGCTGTAGAGAAGATGGTTGATAGAGTGGAATTACATGATGAATTTTCAGATGACATTCAGTTTTAAGCATGATAAAGCAAAATATAAAGTCAAATGAAAATTAGTGCTATCTTGGAGTTAGTATATATAATATACAGGGGGTGCAAGGGGGGGGGGGGGCTTGCCTCACTGCAAAAATGTAGGAAAAAAGGTAGATTTTTTTTTTTTGAAGTTTGAGGTTTTGGAAACTCAATTATACACGTATGTGGCCACTCCCAAAAGCCTTACTGCATTGGTCTAACACTAACATTTGCATTAATTTTACTCAGTATAACTAGATATCCTTGTAATAGCCTTAGAGTAGCTGGCTTTACAGTGTCTGGTGGTGGTAACTACCTTATAGCCTGAGCAAAGGGTAGCAGAGTGAGTAAATCTGTATCAGCCTTTCACAGGTGTGTGTGTGTGTGTGTGTGTGTGTGTGTGTGTGTGTGTGTGTGTGTGTGTGTGTGCAAATCAAATCCCAAAAAGTGTGCGAGTCAAGTGCATGGAGCAGGGACACAAAGCACTGGTTTCACAGAGAAGGTGGTAGAGGACTTGGCTTGGATACCCTGCTGAAGACTCAACTCTATAGCTGTGCCAGTGGGGAGTCTTATTGGGGGCAGAGAGAGACAGAGAAACCCAGACCTGGACTAAGTGTGTTCCCTGGCTTGTTAAACTTGATTTCTGTATTAGTAGCTGTATTTAGAGCACAACCAAAAGCTGTTTGCTGAATTTCCTGTTTGCACTTAATTTTAAATCGTTTTTTTCTTAAAACTTGCATATTTTCTGTCCTTGACCTAGCACTCTTGTGTGGGGTCATTTACTGCACTGTTATAACTTGATATTACTTGTGAACCTCTGCTATCTCTGTAAAAAACAAAAACAAAAAAAAATCTTGCTTTTTTCCCACTTTTCTGAGAGTTAAAAAAGTTCAGTTACAGGCTTGCTGTTCCTGAACTGTTTGAAAGTTTCTGTGAGGCCATTTTTGCTTGGGCTGAAGGAGGGTCTCTGTGTTCATCAGTGGCAGTGACTAACATTGAGCAGCTTCCCTGCCCCCGTGAGGTGGTTACTGACTTGAAACTGTAGTTTTATTGGCCACTAGGGGTCATTTCCATAACTCCTTCATCTTCCTCTCTTAAAACCTAGTTGCCTCGTGGTTTGAGCGTCTTTTCAGGCTTGTTGGCTGTTGGTGAAGCACCCTCCAAGAGGAAAAAACGCTGAGAGAAGAAGGGAGCCACTTTTGAGATTTTAAGTATTTTTCTCTGTTTATTTGCTAGGTTTTTCTGCATAGCTGCCTAGCTTGAGCATTTTCTGGCTTGTTAAACTTGATTTCTGTATTAGTAGCTGTATTTAGAGCACAACCAAAAGCTGTTTGCTGAATTTCCTGTTTGCACTTAATTTTAAATCGTTTTTCTTAAAACTTGCATATTTTCTGTCCTTGACCTAGCACTCTTGTGTGGGGTCATTTACTGCACTGTTATAACTTGATATTACTTGTGAACCTCTGCTATCTCTGTAAAAAACAAAACAAAAAAAAAATCTTGCTTTTTTCCCACTTTTCTGAGAGTTAAAGTTCAGTTACAGGCTTGCTGTTCCTGAACTGTTTGAAAGTTTCTGTGAGGCCATTTTTGCTTGGGCTGAAGGAGGGTCTCTGTGTTCATCAGTGGCAGTGACTAACATTGAGCAGCTTCCCTGCCCCCGTAGAGGTGGTTACTGACTTGAAACTGTAGTTTTATTGGCCACTAGGGTCATTTCCATAACTCCTTCATCTTCCTCTCTTAAAACCTAGTTGCCTCGTGGTTTGAGCGTCTTTTCAGGCTTGCTGGCTGTTGGTGAAGCACCCTCCAAGAGGAAAAAACGCTGAGAGAAGAAGGGAGCCACTTTTGAGATTTTAAGTATTTTTTCTCTGTTTATTTGCTAAGTTTTTCTGCATAGCTGCCTAGCTTGAGCATTTTCTGGCTTGTTAAACTTGATTTCTGTATTAGTAGCTGTATTTAGAGCACAACCAAAAGCTGTTTGCTGAATTTCCTGTTTGCACTTAATTTTAAATCGTTTTGTTCTTAAAACTTGCATATTTTCTGTCCTTGACCTAGCACTCTTGTGTGGGGTCATTTACTGCACTGTTATAACTTGATATTACTTGTGAACCTCTGCTATCTCTGTAAAAAACAAAAACAAAAAAAATCTTGCTTTTTTCCCACTTTTCTGAGAGTTAAAAAAGTTCAGTTACAGGCTTGCTGTTCCTGAACTGTTTGAAAGTTTCTGTGAGGCCATTTTTGCTTGGGCTGAAGGAGGGTCTCTGTGTTCATCAGTGGCAGTGACTAACATTGAGCAGCTTCCCTGCCCCCCGTAGAGGTGGTTACTGACTTGAAACTGTAGTTTTATTGGCCACTAGGGGTCATTTCCATAACTCCTTCATTTGTCCTCAGAGGAGTGGTTTAAGGCAGTAACTTGTAGTTTATTGGCCATTTTGGGTCATTTCCTGTCTTTTCCAGCCCCCTGCTATAAAGCACGCTTTAGCGCATTAGCGCGATTTAGCCCGATTTAGCGCGGAGTTGCTACCGTTGCACACTAGGGCAGCGTCGGTTAAGCAGGTTTAAACTATTCGGGCTACCTAAAGTCCACTCTTCTAATTTTCCCTTAAAACTACCTTCCTCGAACTATACTACTGATCTAATCAGCGTATCCTATAATTAAAAAGATCATCTCTACTTGACTCCAAGTAGACTATTCTCTATCTGTTAAACATAGCACTTGCTCCTACAGTACTTATTACCTTGATACAGCACTCTTGTCATAGATAGTACCCCAAAAAGGCAACCCCCCATTTCTCGGTCACCCACGTCCCCCGGAATCTTTTTAAAGTTTTTTTTGTCTATTCCTTCTAGCATGTCGAGGGATCAGTTGCTAGTGTCCTCTCCTGCTCAGCTGGTGAACCTGGGAATATTGAGGCAATGTTACAATTGCCTCATGTACACAGACAACCCTCTCCTCCTCCTGCAAAACAAAAATACATGCGAGAGATGCAACTATACGGCCAAACTGGAGGCTGAGCTCTCTCAACATAGGAATGGCAAGACCAGTCAGGAGGAGAAGGTTACCACACACACTATAGACCCAGTCTCACATAGTACCATTACAACCTCAAATCCTACACATAAACACACAAAGACATACTCGGAGGCTCTGATCAAAAATCTACCAAAACAGCAGAGGCCACCAAAGCAGACACCCAAACAACCACCACCTCAGAACACAACACCTGCAACACATAGACCTCACAGTCAGAGTGTCAAACAGTCACAGCCCTTAAGGCCAAACACAATGCCAGACACACTAGTCATTGGTGACTCCATAGTCAGACACACTAACGTCCCGCTCACCAGACTGAGTAAGGAGAAGGTCACAGTAAGCTGCCTGTCGGGCTCTAGAATCCGCCACATAACGCAAGCACTCAGGTCTCTCAACAGCAGGTACAAATATGACTCAGTCATTGTCCACGCTGGTGTAAACGACCTGAGACGTACCTCCTTGGACTACATGAAAAGAGACATTGAGGAGCTCTCCGATTATGTAGCCCAGGCAGGTATGACCCTGACCTTGAGCAGTATCCTACCTTCACCAAGAATGATGCCACAATACAGAGATAAGATGATCAGCTTTAACAATTGGCTTAAACACTGGTGTCATTCAAAGGGGATCCAGTGTCTGTCTGCCTGGGATGACATGCTGGACAAGCCACGCTTCTCAAGGGACGGCTTGCACCTGTCACCCCTGGGATTCCGGATATTGGCAAAGGCTCTTGCCACCCCCATAGTGCCTTTTTTAGGCAAGGCTCAAATTCTAAACCTACCACCCTAGAACACAAAAAGGAAAAACTAAGTGTAATGCTGCTCAATGCCAGAAGTCTAAATCTCAAAATGCACGCACTCGAGGCCCTTCTCAGTATGGAGAACATCGATGTCTGTGCTGTGACAGAAACCTGGTTCAAGGCTCCTGAGAGCACCCCAGCTATCAGGTTTTAACTCATATCATGCGTTCGCCCCAAAATCCGGACAATACCAAGAAAGGAGGGGGGGCATCCATATTCATCAAGGACACCCACACCTCAAGACTGGTGGCAATGCACGATGCATCGGAGACCATCCAGGTGCAATTAACCATAGGCAAGACTGCTCTGCAAATTGTAGCATGTTACAGGCCACCCTCACAAACTCAGGAACCTCACATGGCCTTCCTGAAAACACTAGAGGGATAAATGTATCACCAAACACCATCATACTAGGTGACTTCAATTACCCTAATATAGACTGGGAACACTACTCAAGCCCAAACACCCTAGCCCAAAAGTTCCTGGAATTCATAAACTCAAATGCCATGGAACAACTAGTCACCATCCCCACAAGAGGAGATAACATACTTGATCTCATCATCACGAACATGGGAGCACAATGTTCAACACCGGAGGTGTACCCCTCACTGGTGAGATCAGACCACAAACTAATCTCGCTGGAGGTCCTCATCCCACCCCCACCTGAAATAAAAAGACCACAGTAAAGAACTTCTCAAAAGCCGACTTCACACTTCTAAAGACTAGTGTGGTCTCCTTTAAGGCCCCGAGCCGGGGAAAACAGTACTCAAGCCGCTGAATCACTTACAAATGCCTTCTACCAGCACCTGCAGGACTGCATGGATAAGGCAATCCCAAGCAAAACAAAGACTCTTTGTACCAAAGGCAAGCGTCCAGTCTGGTGGACCCCAGCCATAAACAAACTCTACAACAAAAGGAGGAAGCTACTACAAGATAGAGCAAAATCCTTAAAAGGTAAGACACCCTTGATCACTATAAGTAAAAAACTAAGAGCTCTCATAAAATCATCCAAAGCAAATTTCGAGAGAAAAATAGCTAAAGACTCAAAAGACAATCATAAGGCCTTCTTTAGCTATGTTAGAAACCTGGGAGGAAACTCCCAGATATGCTCAGAGCTAGTTCAAAATGATGTGAAGATTACTGATCCTACAGACATTGCCAACATACTGGCTGACAGGTTCAGTGCAAACTTCTCCCCCCCCTCCCCCCAAAAGGAGAGATATCTATACCAAACGATTGCAGCCCCTCAAACATCTCCAGCGCCCAAGTGAGAACTGCTCTCTCCAAAGCAAAAACACAGCATCCATGGGACCTGATGGTGTCCCCGGCTGTGTGCTCCATGAACTCAATGAGGAATTAAACCCACAGCTAGGACAGCTGTTTAATCAAAGTCTTACCTCTGGATACGCACTCAGGAGTGGCGACTGCAACTGTGGTACCACTTCACAAAGGCGGTGCCTCCACCGACCCTGGAAATTACCGCCCATTAGCTTGACAAGCCTTATCTGCAAAGCCATGGAGAGGATCATAATGGACCTCATAAATAAAGACATAGGAATTTGCAGACTTTGGATCCAACCCAGTTTGGCTTTGTCAAAGGCAGATCATGCCTTTTAAACTTGGTTGACTTTTTCAAAACAGTCACCAAAGCCATTGATGAGGGAAAGGCAGTCCATACAGCCTACCTCGATCTGGCTAAGGCCTTCGATACAATACCCCACTTGGGTATCATTGAAAAACTCATCAGCTTAAATGTCAACCCATACATCACAAGATGGGTTGCAAACTGGCTGAGTGACAGAACCCACAGGGTCAGAGTTGCTGGCGCAATGTCAGACTCAAAGCCTGTCACAAGTGGTGTCCCACAGGGCTCAGTCCTGGGCCCACTCTTGTTTGGCATCTACTTTTCCGAAGTACAAGCAAACATAGGAGGGTTATGGCTGACAAAGTTTGCAGATGACTGCAAACTGGGCGCCATAGTAGAAAACACATCTGACACAGATATCCTTCAGAAGGGTCTCACAGAAACGGATAACTGGTGCCAGAGCCATGGCCTAAAGTTAAATGCCAAAAAATGCATAGTCATACCCTTCGGGAAAAACAAGGTTACCCCTAGCTACCAAATAGGTGGCAATCCACTGAGCACAGAAGAAGTTATCAGGGACCTGGGGACCCAGGTTGATAGTAGTCTGTCATTTGACACCCATGTAGCTAAAGTAGTTAGGAAGACCTTCAACATTGCCCACCTTATCATGAAGGGATTCTCATCTAGATCAAGGGAGGTCATAGTCTCCCTTTACTCATCACTCATCAGACCAATGATTGAGTACAATGCCCCATTCGGAATGTATCTGACCCGACACTTGCAGCAGCTGGAGAGGCCACAAAAGTTCCTCACCAAAAGGATAAAGGGTCTCAAAAATCTGTCCTATGCTGCCCGACTGAAAGAACTCCAGCTCTATTCAGTCGCCACCGCTTGCTCAGAGGTGACCTTTGCCTAACAAACAAGGCCATGTCAAACCCAGATTTGATGAATATGCTTCACCTCAAAAAATCTAGATTCATCAGAGCCACAAGGGCGGGAGACTTAAACCTTGACACGGCTATTAATAGGACGTGCTGGAGGGATAGATTCATCACCCAAAGACTCCCTATGCTGTGGAACAAAATCCCAGTACATGTGAGGCAGAGCACCTCGCTGGCCTTGTTCAAGAGAAATCTTGACCAATGGATGGGAGATCGCAGATATACCCCAGGGATTACCTCAGTGTCACTGCTCGACAGATGCACAGCAAAATAATGGGTATAGTTCCCCATACTAAAGGGGTGGCGTAAGCCACAAAACGATGGGCTAGGCTTGTAAATGCCCTTGGGCAGATAGCCTAGTATGAACCTATGAACCTGTGTGCTCTTAAGGGAAATTGTGCTTGATGCAGAGAGCTGCATCTGAAAATACTGTGTGCATCTATTTTTGCTCCAAGTGAATGTTCCTCACTGGTGTCAGTGGTGAGGATTCAGGCTCCTTGATTACTGGCCCAGACGGTGGATGTCACAAAGACACTGTGTGCTTACCAAGTGTATTACTTTGATCTTTTTTCTTATATCACACAGATGTGCTTAAACTCCATGGTGTAATGGTCTTTATGCCTTCCTCACATAAAAAAAAAACAAAGAATCACATGAAAGACAAGAAACCAGGTAAGCAACTCCTACAATCATAAAAACATGAGCACCCAATAACTCTATGGTAATGTTGTACTGAAACTGTAAAGGCCATCATTAATATAGTTATAATAGTCACACCTCCCACATCATTTAATCTTTCTATCCTTTTTAATGTAAATTTTAGATTTAGACTAAAATGTTTTGATATTTCTATTCTTTCTACAAACAAAGGCAGTTTCTTTACCCAACCTAAGTTTCAAATCAAGCTTGAAAGAAACTTGCCAGTGATTAACACTGAACAGCCTGCCTGCCCCTGTAGGAGTGGTTACTGCCTAGAAACGTTTTGGGCTAATTCCCAGCTCTTTCAAGTTCCCTGCCTTAAAAGCCGCTTTTGTGCGATTTTGCATATAGCACAGCATCGGGCAGCGCCGCTTAAACATGTTTAAACTATCCCTGGCTCCACAAAGTCTGCTCTTCACTTTTTCCCTTAGAACTGTTCTAAATCACAAAGTAAGCACTCTATTTTCATTCTAAAGCCCTGCACTTTACAAGTAATCTTATAAGTAAACACTAACTAAAGCACTACACCCTCTTATACTCCTTATAAGTACTTGGCTCCCTATTGGTCCTTTCTGATCAGTCAAAAAACTGTTCTTTATACTGTTCTGGCATGTCCAATAGTCAGTTTCGGGTTTACTCTCCAGTCCAGCTGATGAATCTGGGTATCTTGAGACAATGTTACAACTGCCTTATGTACACAGACCACCCTCTCCTCCTCCCATCAAACTCAAATATATGTGAGAGATGCAACTATATAGCCAAACTGGAGGCTGAGCTCTCTCAACCCAGCACTGGCACAGTCAGGAGAAGGTAACCACACACACCACTATTCCAGTCTCACATAGACCTATCACATCAGCAAACCAAACACATAAACACACAAAAACATACTCTGAGGCTCTAAATAAAAATCTGCCAAAGCAGCAGAGACCTCCAAAGCAGACATCCAAGCAACCGCTACCCTGCAACAATACCCACGTATCATATATTTCACAAAGTCAGTGTGCCACACAGCCACAGCCCTTAAGGCTAAACAACACTCCTAACACACTTGTAATAGGGGACTCTATTGTCAGACACACTGACGTCCCTCTCACCAGACTGAACAAGGAGAAGGTCACTGTAAGCTGGCTGTGGGGAGCCAGGATCTGCCACATAACACAAGCACTCAGGTCACTCCAAAGCAAGTACAAATATGACTCCGTCATTGTCCATGCTGGTGTGAATGACCCGAGACATACCTCCCTGGACTACATGAAGAGAGAGACAGAGGAACTCTCTGATCATGTAGCCCAGACCGGTATGACCCTGACCTTGAGTAGCATCTTGCCCTCACCAAGAATGATGCCACAGTATAAAGACAAAATGATCAGTTTTAACAATTGGCTAAAGTATTGGTGTCATTCTAAGGGGATTCAGTGTCTGTCAGCCTGGAATGACATGCTTGACAAGCCACGTTGCTTCGCTAGGGACGGCTTGCACCTGTCACCCCTGGGCTTTCGAATACTGGCTAAGGCTCTTGCCACCCACATAGTGCCTTTTTTAGGCAAGGCTCAAAAGACAAACCCACCTCCATAGACAACACAAAAAAAAAAAAAAACTAAGGGTAATGCTGCTCAACGCCAGAAGTCTAAACCTCAAGATGCACGCACTCGAGGCTCTCCTCAGTATGGAGAATATAGATATCTGTGCAGTGACAGAGACCTGGTTCAAGGCCCCAGAGAGCACCCCAGCACTACCAGGTTATACCTCATACCATGCTTTTTGGTCCCAAAACTCGAACTGAACCACAAAAGGAGGGGGGAGTATCCATATTCAAAGATACCCATACCTCCAGGTTAGTGGCACTACACGAAGCATTGGAGACCATCCATGTACAGTTAACAGAGGGCAAAACTGCCTTTCAGTTTGTAGCCTGCTACAGACCACCCTCCCAAACTCAGGAACCCCACTTGGCCTTCCTGAGAACACTGGAGAATATGAAGGTCTCTCCAAACACAATAATATTGGGTGACTTCCAACTACCCAAACATCGACTGGGAAAACTACTCGAGCCCCAACACCCTTGCCCAACGGTTCCTAGAATTTATAAACTCAAATGCTATGGAACAACTGGTCACCACTCCCACAAGAGGGGATAACATATTGGACCTGGTCATCACCAACATGGGGACTATGTTCCACACCAGAGGCATGTCCCTCATTGGTAAGATCAGACCATAAATTAATCTCACTGGACATCCATATCCCATCCCCACCCCCAGCCAAGGAAATCATGGTGAAAAATTTCTCAAAAGCAGATTTCACATTTCTCAAAACCGAGGTGGAATCCTTCAAAGCCACCGGGCCAGTGGAAAATACTGCCCAAACAGCAGAATCCTTTACAAATGCATTCTATGGACAACTACAGGAATGCATGGATCGTGCTATCCCAAATAAAACCAAGACTCATTCCTCCAAAGGCAGGAGACCAGTCTGGTGGACCCCGGCCATAAATAAGCTATAAAACAGAAGGAGGAAGCTACTACATGATAGAGCAAAATCCCAAAAAGGGAAGGCATCTCTGATCAGTACTAGCAAGAAACTACGATCCCTCATAAAATTATCTATGGCCAGCTTCGAAAGAAAAATTGCACAAGACACTAAAGATAATCACAAGGCCTTCTTTAGTTATGTCAGGAATCTGGTAGGCAACTCCCAGATATGCTCCGAGTTAGTACAAAATGACAAAAAATACACTGATCCCACAGACATTGCCAACATCCTGGCAGACAGGTTCAGTGCAAACTCCCCCCCCTTCCCCCTCAAAAGACCAAATGTCTATCCCAACAGAATGTAGCCTCCCTGACATCACAAATGCACAGGTGAGAGCTGCCCTCTCCAAAGCAAAAAATACAGCATCAATGGGACCAGACGGTGTCCCGGGCTGCGTCTTACACGAGCTCCAAGAAGAACTAAACCCTCACATAAAGTCACTGTTCAGTCTCAGCCTTGCTACAGGATATGTACCCAAGGAATGGCGTACAGCAACAGTGGTCCCGCTCCACAAAGGTGGTGCCACAACGGACCCAGGAAACTATCGCCCTATAAGCCTGACTACTCTGGTCTGCAAAGCTATGGAGCGTATCATCATGGAACTCATAAACAAAGACATTGGTAACCTCCAGAAACTGGATCCCACCCAATTCGGCTTTGTTAAGGGCAGATCTTGCCTCTTGAACCTGGTCAACTTCTTTGAAACAGTTACCAAGGCCATAGATGAAGGGAAGGTAGTCCACACGGCCTACCTGGACCTCGTAAAAGCCTTTGACACAATACCCCACACGGGCATCATAAATAAGCTCACCAGCTTAAATATCAACCCCTATGTCACAAGATGGGTTGCAAACTGGCTCAGGGATAGAACCCACATGGTCAGTATTGCAGGTGCCATGTCAGACTCCAAACCAGTTACAAGTGGCATCCCACAAGGCTCAATCCTGGGACCTCTCTTGTTCGGTATATACTTCTCTGAGGTACAGGCTAATACGGGAGGACTATGGCTGACCAAGTTCACAGATGACTGCAAGTTGAGCGCCATAATCGACTCTCTGGCTGACACAAGCATCCTCCAAAAGGGTCTCACATTGACTGATAACTGGTGCCAGAGCCATGGCCTTAAGCTAAATGCCAAAAAGTGCATAGTCATCCCCTTCGGGAAAAAAAAAGTGCTCACAAATTACCACATAGGTGGTAATCCATTAAGTACGGAAGAAGTAATTAGGGATTTGGGGACCCAAGTAGATAGAAACCTCTCTTTTGACAAT
The DNA here is from genome assembly GCF_019279795.1 of Protopterus annectens. Classification (NCBI taxonomy): domain Eukaryota; kingdom Metazoa; phylum Chordata; order Ceratodontiformes; family Protopteridae; genus Protopterus; species Protopterus annectens. The sequence goes on from NC_056727.1 coordinate 1,212,839,046, forward strand.
CACGTTTCCAGAGTGGTTAGAAAGACCTTCTATATAGCCCACCTTATCACAAAAGGGTTCACATCTAGAACAACAGAGGTCATTGTGCCCCTCTACTCATCACTCATCAGGCCCATAATTAAATACAATGCCCCATTTGGGATGTACCATACCAGACACCTGCAGCAACTGGAGAGGCCCCAAAAGTACCTCACTAAGAGGATCAAGGGACTCAAACAGATGCCCTATGCAGTTCGGCTAAAGAAACTCCAGCTCTACTCAGTTGCTTACTGCCTACTCAGAGGTGATCTATGCCTGACGTATAAAGCCATGTCCAACCCAGAATTAATGGACATGCTCCACCTCAGGAAATCCAAATCCCTTAGAGCTACACGCTCCAGGGACTTGAACCTCAGCACAGAAATAAATAGGACATGCTGGAAGGACAGATTCATATCCCAGAGGCTGCCCTCACTCTGGAACAGAATCCCAGTCCATGTTAGGCAGAGCCCCTCACTGACCCTCTTCAAGAGAAATCTTGACGAGTGGATGGGAGATCGTAAGTTCACCCCTGGGATATCTTCTGTGCCCCTGCTAGACAGGGGCACAGTAAACTAACCTTAAAAGGGCTATCTTCTGTGACCTACTCTACAGAGGCACAGTAAACCAATCTAAAAGGGTGGCGAAAGCCAAACACACTCTGGCTAGGCTTGTAAATGCCCCAGGGCAGATAGCCTAGTATAAACCTATGAACCTAATAATGGGCGACTTCAACTACCCCACCATTAACTGGGAAAACTACTCATGTACCAACTCCTTAGCTCAAAGCTTTCTGAAATTCATAAACTCCAATGCCCTGGATCAACTTATCTACACCCCCACCAGGGGTAACAATATCCTAGACCTAGTCATTACTAATATGAGTGACCGGTGTTCCATGCCTGATGTCAACTCCTTGTTGGTCCGATCCGACCATAAGCTAATCACCCCTGACAGCCACATCCTGCCCCCACCCCCCACCCCCACCCCCATTAAGGAAACCACTGTAAAATATTTCTCCAAAGCCAACTTCATGCTTCTTAAGACAGAAGTGGTGAACTTCATGACACCCATGCAGATGGACAATACAGTTACAACTGCTGAATCCTACACAAATGCACTCTATAAGCACTTACACGAGTCCATAGATCGTGCTATCCCAAACAGAACCAAGATGCTATCCTCCAAAAAAAGGAAGCCAATCAGGTGGTCCCCTGCCATAAACAAACTGTACAACAGAAGGAAGAAACTGTTGCAAAAGAGATTAAAATCCCATGAGTGGAGGAGCTCCCTGGTCAGCCTCAGTAAGAAGCTGAGATCCCTTATAAGATCCTCCAAAGCTAGCTACGAAAACAAAATCTCCACTAATTCTAAGGACAACCACAAAGCATTCTATAGCTATGACAAGAATCTTGATGGCAACACCCAGATCTGCTCTGAGTTACAGCACAAAGGCATGAAAATTACAGAACCAACTGATATTGCCAACATCCTGGCAGATAGGTTCAGTTACTACTTTACCCCCCCACCCCCTAAAGGACCCACATCTATACAGGAAGAATGCAGCATCCCTGTAATCACAATTATGCAGGTTAAGGCTGCACTCTCTAAAGCAGAAAAACAGCATCCATGGGACCGGACAACATCTGGGGCTGCATTTTACACGAACTTCAGAACGAACTGGCTCCCTACTTAAGCACCATGTTCAATAATAGCCTCGCATCAGGCTTTGTGCCCACTGAATGGCACACAGCAACAGTTATCCCACTCCACAAAGGGGGAGCTACCACTGATCCCAGGAACTATGGACCTATTAGCCTGACGAGCCTGGTCTGCAAGGCCATTGAACGTATCATCATGGAACTCATAAACAAAGATATTGGTAACCTCCAAACTCTGGATCCCACCCAGTTCGGGTTTGTGAAAGGCAGATCATGCCTCCTGAACCTGATCGACTTTTTTGAGGTAGTCACCAAAGCCCATAGATGAGGGTAAGGTGGTTCACACAGCCTATCTTGACCTCGCCAAGGCTTTCGACACCATCCCCCATTCTGGAATTATAGCTAACTCACTAAACTAGGTATAAACTCCTATGTCACAAGATGGGTTGCCAACTGGCTCACTGACAGAACCCACACTGTAAAGGTTGCAGACGCCACATCTGACCTCAAAACAGTGACAAGTAGAGTACCACAGGGTTCCATCTTGGGACCTCTCCTGTTTGGTATCAACTTCTCTGAAGTACAGGCTAACACAGAAGGCCTCTGGCTAACGAGGTTTGCAGATGACTGCAAACTAGGAGCCATAGTCAAGTCCCCAAATGATGTGGACATCCTACAGAAGGGACTCACTGAGACAGATGCTTGATGTCAGAGCCATGGCCTCAAGCTCAATGCCAAAAAGTGCAGTGTCATCCCCTTTGGTAAAAACTCTGTACCCATGAACTACCACATAGGCAGCAATCTACTTAACACCAAATGTGTGATAAGAGACCTTGGGACCCAGGTGGACAGTAGTCTCTCCTTTGATAGTCACATCGCCACAGTAGTCAGGAAGTCCTTCTACATGGCACACCTCATCATAAAACGGTTCTCATCCAAGAAAAAAAGAGGTCATTGTTCCCCTCTACTTGACACTCATTAGAGCCATTATAGAGTACAACACCCATTTTGGAATGTACCTCACAAGACATCTGCAGCAGCTGGAAAGGCCACAGAAGTACCTCACAAAGAGGCTTACTGGCCTCAAACAAATACCCTACACTGACCACCTCAAAAAAGTCCAGCTTTACTCCATAGCATATCGCCTACTCCGAGGTGATCTCTACCTAACATATAAAGCTATGTCAAACCCAGAGCTGTTGGACATGCTACACCTAAAGAAATCCCAATCCCACCGAGCTACATGCTCTAGGGACCCAAGCCTTGTCACCACAATAAACAGGACATGCTGGAGGGATATATTCCTGTCCCAGAGACTTCCCATACTCTGGAACAGGCTACACATCTAGGTCAAGCAAAGTTCTTCATTAGCACTCTAAGAAAAATCTTGATGATTGGATGGGAAATAGGAAATACACCCTGGGGATCACTTCTGTGTCTGCTCGACAGTAGCACAGGAAAATAACTTTCTTGGGTGGCATAAGCCAGGGAACCTTGTTGGCTAGGCTTACATAGGCCCTCGGGCCGATAGCCTAGTACCTACCTATGAACCTATAACATTCCTAACACAGTTAAGATCAGTAGAATAAGGACAAATAACAGCCTGAGTCAAATCTGGACCAACCTTGCTAGTAGGTAAGAGTCATTATGATTAATAAGGGGACTAAATCCATCCTTTCTCCTTTTTCTGATCTCATGTGCAATAATTATCAATACATCCTAGAATAATCTCCTTCTAGCAGCAACCACATAAATTTTGTTCCAACTCTAAAAACATCATTAGTAATAAGGCTCAAAACCAAGTCATGAATCATCTGTTATTTGTAATCCTTCAAATATGTTGAGTAGACAATATGCTAATTTATGGAAGACTCCATGTATTAAGTATTTGGGAATCTGATTAGGCTGAATGGTAGAAGATTCAGTTGATAAGACCAATGAGACATTGAAAAGTAACTGAAGAATTATTTTAGGAGATGGAAGATGGTAAGGCACAGCTGAATCACACACATCAGACATTACACTTTTCTGCTTCCTGCTGTTGTATAGTCATAGGTTGTTACTAGGCTAACGACCGCTTGGGCCTTTACAAGCCTAGCTGCGCACCCCAAACCCATTTGGATGCCAATTATCACGGGCATCCACTTGGGAGGCATATTAGTAGGGAGGTAACTAACAAATTTTTAGAAATGGGATTTAGGTTAAAACTTTTCTTATTGATGGCCTCTGTCCATAAGGGACATGGGAGCCAGACCGGAAGTAAATTTATGATTTCCCATCCAATTGCCAAGGTTTTCTTTCAATAGGGTTAGGGATGAGCTCCGTTTTACATAGATAGATAATGTGTTATTCAATCCTTTCCAGCTAACATCCCTTCAAACTTTCTGAGAGTGGATAAGATTATGAAGGGAGAAATTATCTGGGGCAGTAGTAAGGCTTACACATCTTGAAAAAATTAAAGAGGAGGGAGTTCTGAATGTGCCCGACCCTTACCATTACCATGGCACAGTGCAATTCAAACCGTTTTATCTACATATTCGTAGAACTCTAAACGGAAGAAACTCACATCTGTGTGAAGTTTTAATACTGAATTATTAAACAAGGTAACAGCATGGTCCTATTTTTGAACTAAGAATTAGGCATCCATATGTTAATGAAGGAAGCCATGATGACATTTCGAAGTGCAATTACGAAATTCAAGATTTACCAGTGGGCTAATTTGATTCGACTTGGTCTAACAGTGGAGATGGGGCCAAAAAGATGAGAAGCTAAGAGAATGCAAGTGCGCACTTTGGAGCACTTGTGGTTTGCTGACAAGTGGGCAACACAGGCTGAAATGTAGCAGCAAGACAAATAGGCATATGGAGTCATTTAATGTTACACAGTCTGATGTGATGATATTATTACTATAAACTAGGGAGAGAATAGTGTGACTAAAGGTATAACTTATAAGGCTTTAAGAGACATTCTAAAACTACTGAAGATATACGGCACTGGAGCCATCAGCTGTAAAAGATAGTCAAATTCTCTGAGAATTTCTTGTGTATTTGCATGGACATGTTTGTACAATGAGAAAGATGTTTCCAAACATGGTTTCAGAATGCTAGAGATGCAATACGGGTACTTACAAACATATTTTTGTCACATCTTACATTAAATAGTCTTAAAATGGCTTTAACTCTACTGACAAATGCAGTATTTTGTACAAATTTTATATATATATATATATATATATATATATATATATATATATATATATATATACACACACACACACACACACACACATACACACACACAATTGTATTTTTAATAAAATGTGATATTTGAATACAAATTAATAGTAAAAATAATTTATAAAATCTTGGTTATAAGTGCTTTTCTGCATTATATGCTTTAAATGACAGAACTCTTATGCAAACTATCATTACAGCTGAGACAGGCACACTTTCCAGAGATCATGTTTTCTGTACACCTTACATATTTTTATGCGGAGCATCTCCAAAGATGGCCACCTAAGGACAACTCTGTAAGTGACCTGTAAAAGGGAAGGAGTGACTGCAGACGAGAAGTTATCTGGATATCAAACCATCAAGCCAACTTCTTAAGTGGCCATCAGTGCAAAAGACAGAGACCCCCCCCCCCTTCGTGTTTGGAGATTTGATGCTCAGCTGCAATCAATTATATAATAAGCTAAGCAAGACTAGGAATACTAACTGGAAGTGTCCAGTGGGACGATTTGATCGATCTAGATTTTGCATGATGGCCATACTATTAATCTAGGAACATATTTTATGAGGGCCAAGTAGTAGCGGTACTGCACCTGATCTCCAGTGAGGATTATAGCATCCATCCAGCTCATCCAATGGTCAGTGGTCACTGAAGTTCACTCTGGGACCAAAATACAGACAATGTGACTTACTTTTCAATTACGTTGTAACAGGCTATGTGAAGCCTGTAACTGTCTTTCAATAAAATATACACAAAATCTGTACAATGCACAGTTAAATGTAATTTTTTTTTTCAAAAAAGCTGCAGCTTTTGATTTCAGTAAATCTTGTGGCATGTAAAATGAGCAGAATGTAAAACAGTGAACTGTACCAAATATGTAACTATTGTCAGTGGAAATGCACTACAGCTGTTAAAAAGGGATACAGGCTTCTGAATGAGTGCATGATTTGTACAATCAAAGGCTCAGTATTCCTTAATGTTACAACAGCAAAAAACGGTAGTTTAACCACAAGCAGTATGCAGCAGGTCAAAAGGCAGTTCAAATAAGTCACTCACAACGTCTCCAGAGTAAGAAAGTATATTTAATCCATGGAACAACAGGGTAAGCGCTTTCGCGTAGGATCACCTACGCTTCCTCAGACATCATAGAAAATTGTTGGCTGTGGTTTCCTTATGATAAGGTCTGAACTGGACGGAAGTTTCTCGTCCCACATAAAGTACCAAGTCCAAAAACTGAATCACATCTCTGCTTGTTTTAAAAGTGAATGATAGCCCAAAACTGTTCCCTTCTAAATCAGCCATGAACTCCTTAAAATGTCCTATTTCACCCAGACATACAAAAATTAAATCATCTATAAATCACTTATAGATGATTACACTGTTAATAAAAAAATTATTATAAATGAATTTATTCTCAAAAAAAAATCATAAATATGATGGCATAAGAAGAAGCAAATGAGGCATCCATAGCGGTGCCTTCCCAATGCAAAAATAACTCCTCTTCAAACTCAAAAAAATTGTGTCAGACTGAACTCCAACAATTGCAGAATGTAACTGGTTCTAGGGTCCTCGCCCAACATCCTAGCTACGGCCTCCAAACCCAAAGCATGACTGATACTAGTATACAAAGCTCTAACATCCACACAAGCCCAGTAGAAATCCAGCTCCCAATGCATCCCCCCAACCAATTCACAAAGTTCCTGTATATTCTTAATATGTGAAGGCTCCCTGGAGGCATAACATTTCAACTGTTCATCTAGAAAAATTCCTACATTTTGTAGATAACCATCAACCCCAGAAACTATTGGTCTCCCTGGAGGAACCGTCATGCTTTTGTGAATTTTGGGAATGGTGAAAAATCTGGCTTTCCTGGAGCTCTTGACAAACAATTTTTTGACATCCTTAACATAAAAAAAAAACAAGCCTTTCACCCCTTTCCAACATTTCCATTAACAGGGAATTCAATTCAGCACTAGGGACATAATCCAACTTTAAGTAAACATTCTTATCTTTCAACAACTGAAATGCCATCCTATTATATTTATCCTTGGATAAAATGGCCCAGCTGCCTCCTTTATCTGCTTGAGTAAAAACCAGGTTCTCATTATTATTCCGTAAGGTTTGCAACATAGTCCACTCCTCTTTGTAAAAAAAACAGGAAGCATATAATTTAACTAAACACTTTATATTCACGTTCTATTTCCTTACACAATGTCTTTTTGAAAACATTAATAACAACAATGTTTTTAGGAGGGACAAATCGACTCACACGGAGAACATGGGGGCACTTTTAACCTATGATTATATTCCCCAAGTATTGCAACTGTAGAAGAGGAAGCTTTACATTCAGAATTAAATAGGGTTGGTTTATAGTGCAAGGCTGGTGGCTACAACCCCTCCAAACTGCTTTTAAACATTTTTGTTTACTCATTGTTTTTATTATTAATTTCTGTCAAATAACTAACGTTCCTCATTCAGGGACATGGAACTTGAAGTGGCATATAGTACCACTGTGGAGTTCCATGGGGTTATTTGACTATAACTGGTTATTTAAGCATACACTCCAATAGTGCACAAAGGCTGTCCTCCTGATATTATAGGGAGGGACTCTCAGCACTTCACTGGGGGCTGGTTGGACTGCTATAAAAAACAGTGAACAGTTGTTTTTCTCCACTGGTCCAGGCTGTATCAGGTGACTGCTACTTGAGAAACATCAAAAGTGAAAGAAGAAAGCTGCTGTTCTTTGTGGACAGATTCAGATAGATGGAACAAGGTGCAGCTCCATGGAAGAGTGACATTTAGATTAAAAAAAGAAAACTTTTGTAGTAAATGTATTTTTAATAAAGAACACTGTGCTAGGTGACTGCTATCTGAAATGTAGTCTTCATGACCAAGTTTTGGCTGTTCCCTTTATACACGGCGTTGCTGCTGTCAATCAACATGCATTAGATGTTTTTAAACTGGCTTAATGACCATATAGTAATTCAAAAGACCCTTAAGACAAGAAACTATTATTTACTTAGTTACTACTTTAAATATAGAAAATATTTATTAGTATCTTCCTGCTGTATTGGATTGTCAGGCTATGAAAAAATGCAACATCTGTAATCAGGAATATCCCTGAAGAGTGATAAGGTGCACTGGGAGTATTGCAATATACTGAAATACATTAAAATGCTGCTATTATTTAAAAATCAATAATGTGACTGTAATTGGTGAGCATGTGTCTGCATATAGGAGTTGCAATGGACTGCACTGTATGTACAGGACAACAAAGAACTGAATTACATTAATGTGGCTATTTATTCATTCATTCGCTCACAGTCAAGACACTGGAGATGTAAGAGCCAAAACTGCCTGTAATCTGTGGCCACATATGGATGGGTGCAGTGGGTTACACTGTGAGGGTCTAACAGCAACAAGCTAAAATACATTACTGTGACCATTATCTTATTTATTTACTCTAATTCTTTCCAACACAAGACATCTGAGATGTGCACAGTCAATGTGGCTGAAACTGGTGGGGAAGTGTGTGTGGGGGGGGGGGGTGCAGTGCATTTTTAACAAGGGGAAATACAATCTTGTTTATTTACACATTTATTTGATTACAGTCAAGCATCTAATGTGTACACTGTCAGTAAAGTGCTATAATTGGTGACTAAAGATGCAGTCTTTGGATGTAAATGACTGATCTCTAGTATTGTTTCATCACAGTCAACAATACTGAATCACTGATCTGGTTTGGCAGGGCTAGTGCGAGTCTGAACAAAACAAGACAAAGATCAACATCTACATATAAATTACCCCATGAATTTCTGAAAGCTGCAGCTTGTGTCATGGCATATAAAATACCTATTCTTAATCATTCCCATCAAAGAAGGTTTTTGCAGGAGTTTGTAAAACACTTTGATACACACCCTGGTATATCGGCAGTGTCTGGCACAGTGCTAGCAAAAAAAAAAAAGATCATTATGGACTTGGATTAAAAAAAAAAGGTCAAAACGAAAAAAAAAATTTGACGTAAAAGCCCAAATACAGTAGCACAATGGTCGTGTTGTAGGAAAAAATGGTGAAATGTCCCAACAGAGATACAGGTTCCTATAAAGACTGGGTGAGAACACAGCAAATCAAAAGAAATTCCCTCTGAAGAATTAGACAGATTCACAAAAATACTAATGTAAAATGCGGGAAGCTTAAACTGGCTGTGTAATGTGCATTAATGTCTGGTGTGGGACTTAGGATGGCACATCTGGGGTGGAACTTCCACAAAAAATCCTGTGGGTTATGCGACTTCCAAACATCAGAAGTTCCGACACTTTGATGGTGATTACTTATACCCTGTCAATAATTACTCCGCATTCCTTGTATAAGACCCTTTTTAATTTATTTATTTGATTTGTTAACTGGGCAAGTGAGATGGTCCAAAGATCTTTTACAGTCACGACTGAAGCAAAAAGGCAAACACAGACCATGTAAATAGACAAAACATTACACTGAACAAGTAACATTTTAGCTTGTTATTTGGTTATACAATGTATCTTTTAACTATATGAGTAGATTTACATGTGTTGAACAATGTAAGGTCTATACATTTATACATTTGGTCAAGCAAATAAAATAAGATCAATTTATCCATGTTGCCACTCCCCAAACTCTTCACTGCCATGTACTTCAAAAAACTATCTTGCTACCTGTAGATGGGACAGCAACACAGTTACACCAGCCACCACACCAACTACCTGGTCCCCAGCAGTCCCCAGATCTACCTCTTTGCAGAGTGATGAATGTCACCCTGTGTAAGGCAACGTGGGGGGGGGGGATCACTGGTGCTGTCCACTGCCACATCTCTGGAGGGAACTAATCTGAGAGTACAGTGGAGCTACAGCACCTACACATATAAGATGTAGAGTTGCACAGCCAAATGGCCCCAAACACTGAGCCACCAGAAACAGAGCCCACCCATGATGCCAGCCATGGAGGTCATTGACATCTGGATAGCTCCCCTCTGGTCCAGTTTGACAAGCCCTCCTCACCTCTCTATCTTCTGTCACTGTGCTCCCCATCCCCAGTCAATAATCCAATCCTCCCAGTCACTAGTTGACCACAATGGACAGATACTACAGTTAATTTGTTAAAATAAATAATTTTTACACATACTGTATAACCACTTTTACTGTCCCAAGTACTAGAAAAACTGCAATTTAAAGAATTGCCAATTCCCAGTTATTCAACATTTTGTTATGTTTTTTATTTTCCCAAGTATACTTCCATTTTTGTTAACTTCAACATCACAAGATACACATGTATAGCTACATCTAACTTAACTCAGTGGGATAATTTAGAACACTTGCAACTGCTGCAATAAGGCTGCATTTTAAAGTGTTAAAATCAAGTCTAATAGTAACCACACCAGCATTATACTGAATTTCTGTTCTGACATTAATCTGAAATATACATGAAAAAATAGAAACCATTGTTACCTTAATTTATACATGAGAGAATTTTTTCATCAATGAGCTAATGTAGCTAACCACTTTCCACATCAAATGTGCGAAGAAGTCACTGAGGTTACTCGCAGCCTCAAAGATACAGTACTGCAAGTTACATTCACATTTCCCAAGCTAATGTGTATGTATACATATGTACTTTATTAGAGTCAAAACTAACATTGTGAAGCGGCTCACCATACCTGAAGATGTTTGAGAATGTTCACTGTTAAAATAGTGCTAACATTTGAGCCTTCTGCCATAGAATGCTCAGCTTTGAGCTTCCCTCCCCCCTTTTGATCAGGTGGACACCCTCACACCTGGACATTCTCACCCCTGTGGTAAAAGAAGGACATCCGTCTGCACCATCCTCAGTTCTTTCTTGCCTTGCAATCTACAAGGGTATGGTAGAAGTCCAAGCATTATCCATCCAGGTGGTAAATGTGCCCAGGGTTGGCAACCCTCAACCAAAGCTCCTTTGCCATACTTCATAATCAAACCTTAGGAGGCTCACATCTTACAGGGTTAGGTGACAAGGAAGGTCAGGAAACAAATGACAGGGTACCAACCCTAATCTAAGGATGGTAGTGAACAGGAGAGAGAGTGGATTACAGAGGGGAAATTACTGCATCAGTGAACATACTCAAATGTCTGCAATTATAGCAAGTTCCTGCACAGTTGTACAAAGTTAAATATTATATTCACTGTTGCAGTAGTGCTAACATTTGGGAAGACTTCCAAACCTTATGGACCAGAGTGCGTCTGGCCCTAGGAAGCTATATGACATAAAAGCCCTAGTCAGATGGCCATGGCAAATCCTACCCCAGCTTTGGACATAAGGTCCCAAAGATGCAGTACTTAAATGTTTGGAGAGATGAACACCTAGCTGCTGTCAAGATGGCCTGTACACTGACACCTCTAAGGATGGCCATCGTGACTGCCATTGCTCTTGTGGAATGGGTAGGTAAAATTTTACCATGGAAGGAGTAACAGAAGAGATACAGTGGGATAGCCATTTTGAGACATAAGACAGGCCTTTCCTCCCTAAATTTTGCAAAGGTAGTGAAAAAAATGTGTTTTTCTCGCATCTGTTTGTTTTTCTAGGCACAGTTTGGGTTGCCTGTATACATCAGGGGTATGTAAAATTCTTCTCCCTTGGACTATAGTAGGAGGCCTAACACAAAGAGGTTAATGAATCTGATTTACAGAAACATCTCACTACTTTGAGCAAGAATGTGGGGTTGGATGTATAAGGTTACCTTATCATTGAATAAAATGAGAAAGGAGTGTTTGTGCATAAGTGCCTGCAATTCAGATATTCACATGGCTGATGCTATGACCACAAGGAAGAAGGCATTTAAAAATCAAACATATGAGGGCTGCTAATGTTGCAAGCTCAAATGGTAGTAATGTTAAATTTTCCAAAATATGCTAACGTCAGTGTAATACAGGGCAGAATTCATAATATTAGCCTATGGCCAAAAGCAGGCTTGTGATAGCAAGGAAAAGAGTGCATTCAGACAGCAGTCACAGGATCTACTAGTTAAAGCAGGACAACAACAGTTGGTGTTGATAATGGAAGACCAGAAAGCTCATATTGTGACAGCCAGAACAGGATAGGACGACTGCACGAGTCCACATGTATGGGAAAACAAGTCTAGCAAATGGCTTAATGGTGGGCAACACATAGTTCATCAACACAGAGAGAGAGAGGGAGAGAGAGAGAGAGAGACACCATCAACACAGAGAGAGAGAGAGAGAGAGAGAGTGAGACACGCAATTACATACAAAAGTGTTGTCAACAAGCAATGCAGGTAGAATTCCTCCTTGTAAAGGAAGGGCAATGGGGTAAAATCAGAGTGGATGTGCATCAAGGTTCAGCTCAGAATCTTTTACTGTTCATACCAATTATGAACAACATTATCAAACAGGTTAAACAGGATAGATTAACAAAGGTGCCATGTTCAGACAATGTGGCATTACACGCATAGTCTGAACAGGAACCTTATCAAATGATAGGGGAATGGAATGCAAAACTGGAAGAACATGGGATGAAATGGAGTACAGACAAGACCATCATGACAGCAAATGGAGAAAATCAGAAGAAGCAAAAATTGAGATAGAAAGGAAAATAATGAAACAGGTTAATGACTTCAAGTATCTGGGAGAGGTGGTTGAAGAGAAGGGAAGCCTGAATGAAGGGATCAAAGCTAGAATCAGAGGTGCTACATATAAATAGCACAGAGAGTCATGGGTAGTGTGTTTAAAAGAAAAGTGTACATAACAGTGGTGCAACCACTATTTCTGTATGGTACAGTAACCTGTGCAATGAAGGCAGAGCAGGTAAGAAAGCTAGAGCTGATGGAGATGAAGTGCAGAGACTGGTAATAGGAGGCAAACAGATGGAGAAATGAGGACATCAGAGCAGAAGCCCAAGTAACTCCAGTTGCAAAGGTCAAAGAAAACAGATTACAGTGGTTCAGGTACATTTACAGGAAAGCAGAAAATAATACACTGAACAGGGATTTGGGACAGCCAGGAAGAAGGAAAAAGGAAACAAGGATATTCTGCAAAGATATGGGTGATTTTTGTGAGAGAAGACTTGTAACAGTCAGGCCTGACTGAAGAAGGTAGGAGAGTGGCACTGAATCAAGAAAAACGGAACAACTGACATGACACCCAGACCCCATGTAGAAAAATAGGGAAATGCAGGTTGATAAGGACGATGATGACAAAATAATTCAACGAGTATCATGTCACTTAAAAATACTACAAAATATGGTATTTTCTCACTTGTATTTTACTAGAATGAACGGCCTGTACCAAAGACATTCCTTACATTTCAGTAAAATATAACGGACTAGACTTTGCCATTTTACTTTAGCTTTTTATTTGTTGTTATATCGCATTATAAGGGGTCTGCCACACTGTACAGAATATGAATTCACACTTTCCATACCCAGAAAAGATGAATTCAAAATAGTGCAGAAGATGGGTTTTGTCTTGTGGAGAGACAGAATGAAGAAACCATCACAAGCTAGCTAGACACTTTGCTTCACATTTACTTTTATGTAATCAAAGTATCACATGAAATATTTGGTAAAACGTTGGTGACTAAATATGGTTTCTGACATTAAGAAATAAAGAGCCACTCGTATCTGTGTGTGTGAGATGTGTGTATGCATATGTACATACACATGCAGGGAGGTGCAATGGTTTGACTACAAGCTTCTGAAAGCAGTGAGTACAAGTACTTCACTGTGGCCATTATTTATATATTCATTCATTTGAAGACAGACATCTGAGGAGTACAAAATACATGGTCTCACTCTGTGAATGATAATGGTTAATCCTGCTGTCATCTGGTAATGAAATAGTTTCTATTCTGGCTTTGGAGGATTAACGAGTATTTGTATGAAAAAAATGGAATGCTGCACTGTGCCTACTGCTTGTGTGAAAAGGTTGAAATATATTAGTTCTAGCTATTTCTAATCACAGACATCTGAGAAGTACACAGTCAATAAAGCAGCTATAAATGAAAGTTATGTAACTCGTGTCTTTCACTCATGTCCAGCTGACATGACCTGTGGGTCTTCAAGCCGCTTGTCAGATCTGACATGGCAGCATTACTGCACCAAACTTAAGAGTACAATGTAAATAAATAAATAAAAAGTCCAATTTCAAAATATTAACACACACAAGCCAAACTTTGAAATATTTAAAACAAATGCAAGCACAGACATACACTAGTCTAGACACTGTCCCCCTCCCCCTCTCCAAAAATAAGAAAGAAAATCTGGTTATATTACATTAAAAAAATGCTTGCTTTCAGTCTGACAGACCACAGTGCCAAGGCTGATTCACTTACTGTGAGTAATCTAGTTCACCGCGTTCAATTAGACAAAAGAAAAGAATAAAAATGGTTCCGAAACTGTCTGCTGTACTACTATACCACTAGAAAGCTGCTGTTAATTTTAAAAACAGGAGCGGTTCTCTCCTGGCTTGTCTGTGGTCCCTTCCAAGCTTCCTCCAATCCAGTATCATGTTTTCACTCATGGACACGCAGATGGATGCAAAAGGAAGAAAGAAAACATTTACTTCAGAGCCAGATTATAGTCAAATGGGGCACAAGGCAGAGAAATGGATCAAGCCCCACACACACACACACACACACACACACACACACACACACACACACACACACACACACCACCCCCCACAGCCACTCCAGTGTCCCATTGCTTGACTATTTCTTCCCAGTTACCATAAACATTGTTCAAACTTCTCAACGCACATACTATTTTCTTCATTTCTACAATGATTAGAGATATTTGGATTTAAAACTTATTTCAAATTTTATAGCAAAAACACTGATAGACGTTTGCTAAACAAAAGAATACAGTCACACAATGAAAACAGACTTAGCATTAACAGTAACACTTATCCGCCCTAGAGACTCACATTCATTGAAACAGCATTGAAATCCACATTCAAAGAAAATGCATCTGGCCAGTGAGACAGTTTACCTTTGGGCTGGTTTCAAACCGTAGGCCCCTTGCATACATTTTCTGGACTATGCATACATGCACGTTTTTTAATTCACCTTCTGATTTTATTACATTATATTCCTTGTATACTACAGAACCACTTGTTAAGACTGGGTTTTAAATTTGTAGTTTCAAACGTTTTTTTTCAGTAAGCAATGGAACAAAACTTATGACCCAATATTGACAAAACTGCCCACTTCAGAACATTTCAACCATAACAGCCACTCGACCTTCTGTCATTACAATCCACCAATATCAGTCAATCTCTGCAGAAGTAAAAGTCATCTGAATAATTCTACATTAAACAGATTTGTAACTAATGAAGAGGTATAGTTCTGTGTTTCACAGACAAATTTAGTGCCTGCTGTAACATACGGCATTGAAGAATAAATTGCCTGTTACATTAAAAAAGTGGTAAGCTGGTAATATTATAAATACGGAATGGATCTGAAACTGACAACAGATTCATAGTTACTAGGCATCTCACTCAGAGGAGGATACATTCAGGAATGCAACACCCCAACCCCCCCCTTAAACTACAACACAGGATCAGCAATCCATCTACATGCTGTGGGAGTAGAAACCACAGCCTTCTACATCAAAAGCAAGAATGCTACCAGTTATGCTATGACCATCTGCTAAACAAAACAGATGCACACTAAAAACAGACTTAGCATGAGCAGCAGTAATCCTCTCTTCCCTTGAAGCTCACAATTTCTTAAAATACAATGAATTTTACAATCCCTTGCAAATGCACCGAAACTAAATTCTTAGTAAAATGATGAGTTTTGTTGCATTTTCAATCTGGTAGCTGTTGTAGAGGATTTAGGCTCTTATTTCGTATAACCAAGATACAAGGTTTGAGCCTAAGGAAATTTACTAATCTGCATCGCTCTCAACTGTCCATATTTCCATATAATGTCCACGTTTTTGCCTCAAATTTTTAGCATTTCTGGACTTTTGCCCTCACATTATTTTTGGTTTTGTCCATATTTTAGAGGTATACTAACACCTCTCCCCACACACAGTTTTGTATTTAAATTCCATGTGGAATGCGGATAAGAACTTCATAGGTTGGTACTAGGCTATCGGCCCTAGGGCTTATACAAGCCTAGCCATAACAATTCCCTGGCTATTTCTTCCCACACTATTTACTTCAAAACACCCAATGTCAATACCGACCAACGAACAAAACCAAAAGTTGGCTCACAGTGGAAACCAGGCAAATCTATTTTGAACAATTTTATTAGCGTTTTTTGAAGAAGTTTGGTGCAATCACCAAACTTCTTCAAAAGCGCTAATAAAATTGTTCAAAATATATTTGCCTGGTTTCCACTGTCAGCCAATTTTTGGTTTTGTTCATTGCACACTATTTACTTCCCTGGACCCCTGTCTAGCAGACGTGGTCCCTGGGGTGAATTTCCTTTCTCCCATCCTATAGTCAAGGTTCCTTTTGAAGAGGGCCAAAGAGACTCTCTGTTTGACATGTATGGGCAGTCTATTCCACAGTATGCAACAGGTGCATGCGTGCGATGCACGGAGGGTGTTCTTAATGAAAAAATGCCCTTAAAGGATCCAACTCTGATCTTAATTAAGCTTTTCATGTTTAAAACATGAAAAGCTTTTAAAATGCAAGGCTGCACCCTCACTTTAATGTCTGCACCCAGTGTGGAATGCACCCTCCTCCCCTGCTTTAGTATGTCTCTGTGTGGCATAGTTCAGATCCCTTAAAGAAAAAGTATCTAAAGCATACTCTTGCTTTCCCAGTCTATACACAATCATAAATACTTTGCTTGCAGGATGAATAGAGACTGAATTATTTGAGCACCTCTCTCCTTGGTTGCTGCCTACACAATGATGGAGTCTACTATGGGAGATTTTTGCCCAGATCTGCCTGTACTTTGGGGGGGGGGGGGCTGAAGTTTCTTATCTGGTTTCCATGAGACCATCTCAAGTGTCTGGCTACTACCATGACTTCCTCAATGAATCTTGTCAGCTGCAGGGAACCACACAGGAAGTAGAGGAGGTTAAACTGCAAGCCCTGGTTGGGGGGGGGGGGGTCAGTGGGTCAACATCCCTTCTGACCCATTAGTTCTAGGATCCTGCCAAAAGTGGGATCCTCTGGAAGAAACTTGGGGGGGGGGGGTCTCTCTCCATCATCTTTGTCGATATAGAAAGTGAGAGACTTCGACAGGGAGTCTATGTGCTTCCTTTTTCATGTCTTCTTTTCAGGTAGATCTCAGACTCCTCAGAGGACTTTGCCTGCTGTGGAACTGTAGTTTTGAGGCCCACAGACCAACTCTGACAGAAGGATGTCAGACTGAGGCCAATCCCAAAGAGGTCCATGCCTCTGCTCTCTATGAAGAAGCACTGATTCTCCCCAATATCTTAAAAGACGTTCTAACAGCTGCCAGATTAGAGGAAGCCACCTCAGTCACTGGGATTTGCTCCTCCCACAGGGGAATGAACCTGAGCACAGGATAGGATCCTAGAGGTGGAGAATGTGGACAGTCTGTAGAAAAGGATCGGACTTGACGCAAATACAGAGGTTTCCACCACCACCAATGGAGATGTACGAAACGGCTCAGAGGACTTTTGCAAAATCTTGTCCTAAAATCCCCAACCCAGAGACTGCTTTAAGGAAGAGCATTTGGGTTGAATACATTGGATCCAATAATCCCACATTCAACTCTGGAGTCAATGTCAACTTCAAAGCAACACGGTCTACGTGAAAGATTGGGTCCGAGACCACTACAGCAGAGAAGCACGCCGGGAAAGGAGCTAGTAACAGCAGAATATGGGCTGCTCAGACAGCCTTCAGAGCCAAAGGAGAATGTACAGCTCCAATGACAATCTGTGTCTATGTCTTGAGAAAGCTCCTCAGAAATCCAAACCTGCTTGCAATGTGCTCTTATATGACATGAAGGATCTGAAAGACAATGCAGACAGAGGTCTAGACTGGGCCCAGTGCATCGCAGTGTTGGATGACCCCTAAGCAGTTGGATATTTTGGCAAAGGCTCCAGCACTAGAATTGGTTCCTCAGGCTCTGGATCTGGTGGGAAAGTACATATTGGGATCCACGCCATGGGAATATCTATTACCAGCATTATGAAGACAAGCAGTGTCCTGAAGAGTCTGAAAGTCACCATCTAGAATCAGAATCTTTTTGTTTAGCAGGTTTATTAGTCACTTTCTTTGCCTTAGAGGTGTCTGGATCCATGAAAAAAAGTCCTTCAAAAATAAACGTATTCTTCCCATCAGCCAGAGCCCTAGGACCAAGCGCTGCACATATTTTACTTTCTAAAGGGAAATGATGAACTCCCGAACAAACTATGCAAAGATCATGTATATCCTGTGGGGGAATTTTATGCCAGCACATGGAATATTTCTTGAAGCTACTCTTTTTATTTTTTTGTCCTACTCCATCTGCAGACTAGTATCACAGGCAAAATACAGTTATGCAAGTAAACTTACAACAGTACATGTTTGTACAAACAATGTTGCAGTAGCCTTAGCTATATGGGTTATATCTTGCATAGGACATAACAGCCAGATAGCTTGCAAAGCTTCATGGCACCTTCCACTCACCCAAGCCAGCTTGAGCTGAGCTGACTAAACCATCAGGTTTGGCAGCCAAGCAGTTCAGAGGTTTCATGCCTCTTACGAGTGTAAGGCTAAACCCTGAGAGAACACAGTTAGGGGAAAAAAAAAATCAGATCCACACCCTGGCATAAAAAGCACACAAAAATAATGGGGGGATGGAGGGAAGCAGCATCTACTGCAGCACTGATCATTTGAACATCTACCATTATGGTAAGTGTCCACAACTGTGCAATGGTCCTCATTATGATCACTGTTGCAGCAGCCTTATCTATATAGATAGACTACCATAGCTTAAAAAACTGGAAGGTGAAATGGGAAGGGTACAAAACAGCCTGGAGAATTGTCCATGCAAAGCCTGCCAAAGACCTGGAGAAGGAATCTAGTTTTGTAGTGCTTTATAAAAAGTATGCACAGAGGGCCAAGTTGCCACTTCCAGAACATTTCTAAGAGTCCAACCCTTTCCAAAAAGCCATAGATGAAGTAAAGGCCCTGGCAGAGTGAGCCATGTCTTTCCCTGAAATAGTTTTGTTGTAGTGAGAATAACAAAAGAGAACAGCCTGAAACAATTTGGAAATAGTCTACTATGACACAGATTTGCCCCATCTAACCTTGAAAAGAAATGAAAGTACAGTTGTGTAAAAGCTTATCATAATGGTAGAAGTCCTTCCATTTCACTGTTGCAGTATTCCTTACAACGGGGATCCCATGCCAAGGGCAGCCCAAGGTCCAGCCAGTATACTAAAGCTTTTAGGTTGCTAAGGGTACACAGTATGTCACACATATACTCCCCACATACAGCGTAGGGCATAAAGGTGACATCCTGCATACCATCCTCAGAACGTCTTTGCTGCCAGTCCGAATGCCATCTTCAATTGGTCTGAATGTGGTGTCCTGTCATCCAGAAAGGGTAAATGCCAATGCGGGAGACACATTCTCCATAAAGATCATCATTAGCAGTGTTTATTTTGTTTACGTGCTCCCCATGACCATATGCCCTGTTTTATTTGCCAGGCGTTCGTCCTGAAGACTCTGCATAGTCTGCTTTTCTCTTTGGCCATATATTTAGAAAATCAATGTCTTAAGCTTTTGGCAAAAGACATCATGGAAGGAACTTCCTGCTCGGAGGGTCAGCTGTCCATGAAGAAGGCTAAGAAAGCTAGGACTGATTCTTGGACTGTGCCGCCTCCACTGGACGCCTCTCTCGAGGCTAGTGAAAGCCCAGATCAACACGCAGCTCCTTTGTTGGATTCTTATGCCACTACTGTGTTGGATGCCAGCATGGATGGCTTTGGATATTCAGAGGGAACTACAGTGGATTATTACTGAAAGGTCTAGGGGTGTTCCTCAGATTTTGGTTAGGAAGAAGGTACAGACTACCATTATGGAGTGTCATATGGGGTCTGAGCCTTCTAAGTTTTTCAAGGCTGATGTCCCTTTAAAGACGAAGGAATAAAAAAAAACTAAACATGTTTCTCCTGCTAAGTACCATCAGAGTAAATTTCACAATTTCACTCAAGGATTGTTTAATGCTCTTATGGCTTTGAAGCCTCCTCAAGGAGTTTCTGTTCCAGCTCCCCCTTGGTCTTCTACTCCTCTTAAGAAGACTAGGCAATAAGATTCCTCTGAAGAGAAGGGAGATTCTGATGAGGAATCCCTTGCCTATTATTCCCAGACTCCTTCTCCCTTAGACTATGGGTCTGTGAAAAGGACTCCACTAGTCTTGAGGAAGAGGACTCTACTAGTCTTGACTCTCACTTTGAAAAAATTTCCTTTGGGAACAATTTCCAGAATGACAGAATTTTTCAAATGGCATTGTGCTCAGGTGTTTTGAGGTACAGAAGAGGTATTACAAGCTTCTGCAAATGGGCTCTCCTAGACCTTATGCCGTTCCTCCTGTTTTGGCTGCCTTACTGGGATGCCTTTTCTATTGAATCTCAGGCTCCTGATTCCCAGGCCCATGTTCCCAAAAAAACCTGACAGATTTTAAAAGGTGCCTGATGATTGTAAATTTCTTTTATAAAAGTGCCCATCTGCTGATTCTTCTGTGGTGCCTGTGACATCTGACAAGCCTTCAAAGTTACTGCCTTCTACAAAGTTGATTCCCTCTGATAAAGACAGAACTATGGAAAGACTGGGTAAGAAGGTATATACCTCGGCAACCCTTGCTTTTAGGGCTGCAAGTTATCAGACTGATATGACAAGATATATTTTGGCTCTTCTATCTCAGCCTGTCAGGTTATTTCTGACCTTCCTGACTCTGAGGGGAAGACTTCTGACCCCCTCCTTGTTAGGGACTTCTCAGGTGGCTCGCCACGCTATTAAATGCAGTTATGATGCAACAGATTCTTCTAGAGCTGCTGTTTTTGGCTCTGTGCCAAGGAGATATCCCTGGCTTTGACTTCAACCTTTGCCTGATGATATTAAGGCTAAGCTGATGGATGCTCCTCTGGATAACACGCATTTGTTTGACTCTGCTGCTGCACA